>NW_026857336.1:0-201682 GCF_026571515.1 Ruditapes philippinarum
TTTGTAGAACCTGTGTAGAACCTCATCTTCGGTTACCTCCTTAGTTGTTTCAAATGTGAAATGGTAGAGAAACCAAAAGCCTTATAAATAATGACATTATATTTTAATGAAATTTGAAAGCAAACCTCTGTGTATCCAGGGTATTTCAAAGAATCTTCTGGCCCAATTACACAGCTTGGGAACTTGTTGAACACCACAGGTTCTCTTGGAATAGGAAAATTTAGCTCCTTACAATGGTCTCTATAGTTCATGCCAATACACAAGACCTTCTCACAAGAAGTAATTGGGGCAAGCAACCTTATCCTATCCCTCATTACCAAGCAGTCTGTTCTGTTTGAAGCACTGAAATTATATTTTTAATTTTATATGATGCATGTTTTAATATGCTTTATTATCTAAAACGAACTTTTATAAGACCTGAAATACCGGTAACTATGCATTTTGAATAGAATAATTTTAAAATTACACAACTACAAATGTGTTAACATTTATTTATAAAAAACGAATGCCTGACATTGATAGTTCCATGATTTGTGCTGTCAGTGAAACGCGGGCTTCAATGCCTAAGACTCCCTTTCAAACTTCCATTTTATTTTATTTTCTCGTTTAAGACTCACTCATTCTTTTACTTGGGTCCATACGCCGTTTTTCGTTGAATAACACCACAAAGTTTCACATTGTAGGTTCTTTGAATTGCTGCATGAGGAACATCTGCGGATGCTTCTAAATTCCAAATTTCCCCATTTACATGTTTACTTACTGATTAAGCCGGTGTTAATAGGCGGCAAACGAATACCGTCCATGAACAAGTTAAACTGTACCTGCAACATTTTAATTTTTTCCGTTTTGGGTACCCGTTTTTAATTTTGTTTTTTTTTCTTTCTTAAGAGGATGTTTTAAGCTAAATTACTTTTATCAATACACTTAAAACATTATTTCGAACGTATTTTAAATTTTCATACGAGTAAAAGCATACGCAGATCTGATAAACTTGATCAAATGAATCTACTTAAGATTAAACCATTATATTTTTTGTATTCTCAAATGGATAAATAGACACGATCCTATCCTAATAAAAATATCTGGAAAAAGTGGTCCCTCGGAAGCATTTAAATCAGCAAAATTACATGCAAATTGCAGATTCGGTTTGATTGAGTCTGTATATGAAGGAAAAAGGTGCAACATCCCTCATGCCCCCTAGCACCGGCTTGAGCGGTACTCAATTTTCAACTCTTAAAAATGCTGTAATCAATGATCCCGAAGGAGTCTATGCTCGAAGATTAATTTTACTAGTTAGCTTATCAAACTTATTTGTATTGATGTATTATAACTTGACCTTAGTGCCCGTTCTAAAACGTCTGCACCACCTTCTATAAATATCCTCATATCACGTGGTATCGATGCATCTGCTGCGTTTAAATTGATAATATCCCCTGACTTTTTAAGTTCCAATCCAAGAAATTGTTCTCCATCTTGTAAAAACTGCACTAGTCGCATTTTTATTGACGCACATCTAAATACTACTACTAAAATAACTCAATTGTGAATTTACATAATCTATTAAACATTGAGATAAGAGATCTACACTAGCGTGAATATTAAACAGCAAATTAGGACTATGGTGGTCGACTTCTCTAATTTATGGTTTTCGTATGACCAACAAGGGGGAAGAGGCAATCGATCGAAGGGTAAAAACTCACCACATATGAAATGCGTTGTAATCGCCATGATTTTTCATGGCTTCGAACTTAAGCATTTGAAAGCCGAAAGGTCAAAAACTCTGCCTGCAACACGATACTATATATTGCTTTTCGACTTTCTACGGTGTTCCGTTTGAACACGTTTGGACAATCGTGACATTTTATTTATTGTGTTCCCGCGATGCACGATGGTACGATGGTGAAAACGCGATGGCACGATGGTACGATGGTGAAAACACGATGTACACTCGTTCTCAAATTTCCAGCCAAAAATCATACCAGAATAGGTGAATTTTAAATGTTCCAGTATAGGAGTTAAATCAATTAAAAACAAAAGTTTGATGTCTTTGGGTAATATTTTATTATGTGGGTTCAATCAGAAACAGCAATTTTTTAAAAATTTTAATGATATGACAAACCCTGTGCATTTGATGTGTATTTTACGTTATGTGTATCCTTGTATATCTAAAACAATAAAAGTTTTTTTAACATTATCTTTTAGAAATAAAAAATACCCATTTTTATTGATAGACCATATTAGGCTTTAAATTGAAATAAAGAAAAGTTTAGTATAAAACAATGTGCGAACTATGCACAACGTTAAAAATGTAAACACAACTTTTCTAACAATAACTGACATAACATAATAAAATGGCGACTTTGGCATTTTTGTTTAAGCATGTTATACTTTTGTTATGGACGTTTCTTCATGCATTTACCATTTACATATATCATTATGAAATTTATTTGTGGCAGGTATTGGCTTTAAACCATTTAATGCTACCAAGAACTGATTTCAAATACCATGAACCTTTTGTCACGTAAAATTCATAATAATTGGAAATAACTGAACATATAATTATTAAGTAAACTCTAGTGTACAACACTTCCGTCATGTTTAAAATAAATCCATGTGATAATTGTAATGTTCATAAGTTCTGCATTCTCATCAAAAAGTGTATAATAACATCTTTCGGTAGGTTTGTTATATATTTTGTCACGTAAAATTCAACACTTTGATAAGAGAACTTATACTTGTCAATTACTTCAGAATTGTTAACAGTTGCAAGTCCATAGCTTACATACAAAACCTACTAATAGTCTTTTTAAGCCATTATACTTGTTACAAGTGAAGAACTTATTCAATGCTTTGTAACTGTTCTTAGTGTTCATATAACTATTGTCACGTAAAATTCATAATTATTGGAAATTACTGAACATATAATTATTAAAAAACTCTAGTGTACAACAATTCCGTCAAACTTAATATTAATCCATGTGATAATTGCAATGTTAAAACTTTCTTCTCTCTCAACAAAAAAAGTATAATTACATATTTACGCTAGGTTTGATATAAATTTCGTCACGTAAAATTCAACGCTCTGATAAGAGCACTGATACCAGTTAATAACTACAGAATTGTTAACAGTTGTAAGTCCATTACTTACAAATTAAACCAACTAATAGTCTTTTTAAGCCATTATACGTGTTACAAGTGAAGACCTTGTTCAAAATGGTTTGCTACTGTTCTATCATTTGTCACGTAAAATACAATTTTTATTTAGATTTACATTCAGCAATCAGCGCCTTGTCAGTGTCACTTATTTTAAAAGAACGCATCCCTTTCCCTTGTGCCTTTGGTTCTTGAATTTTACATAGCAAATTTTTTGGTTCAATCCAGATTGTATCTTCTTTCTTTGGCCATTTTAAACAGTCTTTCACTTTCGAGCCTTTCTCCATAAATGATACCTCAAACATTCCTTCATCAATATCAATGACCTTACCAACATATGCATGGCCATCATACATTGCTGCTACAAAGTCCCCTTTCACAATATGAGGAAAGGTAACATCTTCTACTGCTATTTCTGCATTCTGATCTTCAGAGACTTCTTCTTCATGCGTAACATTTCTAACAAAGTGTTTTTGCCAACCACAAGTGTTATCTTTATCAAAAATGAACCCAGTGTCTGCGAAACATTTATTGCATACACATGTTGTTTCTCTAACCATGATTTCGTTTGCATTCAGACCAACTACGACGTGAAGTTTAAGAGTACCCTTTATTGTGTTCAATTCTTTCACCAACTCTTCATGCTCTTTGTTTGAATCTTCATACTCGTGTTTTTCTACAAATTTGTATGCTATTTTGCTGTCTGACTTTGAGCCCCATTCATAAAAGTCCTTTGCACATGTAATATTTACCTTTCCAATCTTCATTGCAGTATCAGCAGACCTCTTAACAGCACCTCCTATACCGTCACATGCTCCTTTTCCGTGTCCGGCTTCAAAGTAATGCCAGCTTGCTTTTATACCATACAGGTTTGGGTGTCTTGCAACTAGGTCAAATATTGCCTTGTTCCGATATTGTGAGTTTGGCGAATCGGTCCAATAGTGGATAAAGTTGACATTCGGACTGTTTTCCTTCACCCAAGGTATGACCTTTTTAATGATAGATTGTACCATTGATGAATTATGGTTGAGGACTTCTGAAAACTACAACCATACTGCGGTGCATTAGAGAACCATCTTTCTGAAAATACATGACAACAGGATGAAGGGTTACAGATTCCTGATTCCAATACGCACTTTGGTATTTCCTCCATCTCTTTGATATTGTAGTTTTCAGCAAAGTCCATTTGTAAACAAACAATGGTCGTTGTTTTCTAAAAGACTTTCTTTCATATGTTTGAATGCCTGGTATTGACCCTTTACTCTTTTGTGCATGCTCTTTAAAGGCCTGAAATTCGACCATGAAATCATCTGCAAACTTCTTTGTATCTTTTTCGATGTCCAAAAGTTTCATCCTCTGCTTACCATCATCACATTTAACTCTCCGCCATTCCTTATAATGGATATTATCTTGTTGTACAGATTGAAGTTTTTTATGCATCTCATCAGTTTCAATGGTATCGGAAAAAACTATCAGGACTTGTGTTCTTTGTCAGCCCATACTTCTTCAAGCATTGTAATTTCAAAGCAAAATTCTGATGTTTGGTGCAAAGGCATGTAACTCTTGCAGCAAAGTTTACTAGGGCAATGTGTTTTTGGTCTGGCTCGACAAAAAAGTTGCAAAACTTATGTGTTCATTCTGATACTCCGCTCTATACTTTATATAGATATTTCTTAAGTAATCATTTAACACAAACTTTTGTTTTGCGACCTTCCTTCCCATTTTTGACAGCATCTGCCTTTCCAGGCATCAGTCGAGAATTGTCTTCTCTGCTCAAGGAATTCTGTAACTTTTGTATATCTTTTGTTTAGCAAGGTTCCTTCTCTCTCAAGACCGCTGTTTGTTTTATGTCGAACACGTAAAACCAATGAGATTTGCAGTATATTGCGTCAAATGGTACTTTCTCATAATATTTCCAGCTACTACCTTTTTGATGACAGTGTTATCCAAGCTTCTTCTTGACATAACTTTCTCTCTCATTTCACCAACAATACAGTTTGCAAACATAAGCTTTTTCCGGATATTTGGATGTTTATCAGGTTCAATACCAGCTTTTCTTCATTTCACTCTCAGATCTTGATTTTGGTGTTCTTGGACTTTTAGTTTCAATGTTCCCCTTCTTTTTTATTTTGAGTTTCATTCTATTTAACTGCCTTCTTAGATTTTCATTCTTTCGTTTCATAACTTCACTTACTTGTTTAAGGTATTGTATTTTCTTATTGTACTTCTTTTGTTTCTTATGATATGCTAGTTTTACAATAAGTCTTGAATCAGTACTAGTACTTGAGACTTCATTAGTTTGGATGTCATTATGAGCAGTGTTTAATGTTGTACTTGTTGGGCTTCATTGTTAACACCTCTTTCCAAATACTTTCTTGGCACGATATGACGCCTGCTTTTCACGAAGCTGTTTTTCTCCTCTTTTTTGCTTCACTGGTACTAAGA
Organism: Ruditapes philippinarum; assembly: GCF_026571515.1. Classification (NCBI taxonomy): domain Eukaryota; kingdom Metazoa; phylum Mollusca; class Bivalvia; order Venerida; family Veneridae; genus Ruditapes; species Ruditapes philippinarum. The sequence continues at coordinate 5,599 of NW_026857336.1, forward strand.
GTTGACACCTTTTTGTAGTTATTCTTTGTTCTTTTCTTTTGGAAACTAACCTTTTTGCCTTTAAAGTTCCTTTTTTTTCCCTTTTTTGTCTCTTTTTGGGGGCCCGGATGTGTTTTTTCCATTTTTGGAATTCTGTAATGGGAAAGGGTTTAAAAAACCCTGTTTATGTATTTTAAAAGTGCAAAAAGAAAAAAAATTTTTTTTTATATCTACTATATTAAAATTTTTAAATGAAAAACGTCCCCAATTTTTAAAACCCTTTGGTTTTTTGGGCTTTGGTAAAAAATATATAAAAAAAAATAAATTCATTTCCCTAAAAAATGATGTATTTCTTCTAAAATTGTTTAATCATTTTAAATTTCACTTTTAATTTAAAAAAGGAAAATTAAAAATATTAAATTTTTTAAAAGTGTATTTTTTAAATTTTTTTTATTTTATATACGTGGTTTCTATTTTAAAAAATCGTTTTGTTAAAAAAAAGGACAGTAATGTTATTAATAATGTCTTAAAATTACAATTTCCTATTTTGAATTTTTTACGTGACCAACGTATTTTACGTGACAAGGACTTGTAAAATGGAATGGCACTTCATTGGATTATGTATTATTGACTTCCTTAAATTGACATTTTGTTTACAAACAATATTTATTATTCTATTTCAGTTTTTAAAACATTCAATAATGCCTAAAAAGTAATTTTATGTCTATGTTGTTTCAACGAACTAAAAAATCATAAATTTTAAATATGTTTTCTTACCTGGGGGTTAAAAAATTATTTGCCACGAAGAGGCTTTTTTTTGAAAAAAATGGCGGGACCAAAAATGCAGTGACGTCATTCAACAATACCAACACGAAGCATATTATCGTTATCGGATCAATTTTTAGCACAAAAGAAGAATGAGTGTCACGTAAAGCTACAGTCACGTAAACATATTTTTTCAGTATGTTGAAATAAAATGTGAACATATATATTATCAACAATACCTTTATAACTTTTATCGTGTTTCAAGTACGTAAATATGTACCCCACAGGGTAGTCTAGGAAAGCGGACAAGGCTATTTTTTTCGTCAGTGAGCGTCACGTATGAATACAACAAAAAAAAACTCCATACCGCAGTTATCACATCTGAGCGAAATAATTTTTGCTAACATTAGTGATGGCCAAAAGAATCTATTCTGACTAACATAAACTGAATGAATGGGTAATATTAAGCTTTATACAGTTGATATGTTTTCATCAGTTTTTCCCATCTTATTCTGCATTGTCCTAAGATGTCACGTAAAAAATACAGTATACGTGGGACAAACTTTCAAATGCAAAATTACAATTTTTTAAAAAGTTGGACTTAATCTTTTACGTATTTATTATACTTCAAGAAGCTTTTACAATGTTAAAAAATGGCCAATTAAACGTTATACAAGCTTAAAATGCAAAGAAAAAAAGCCACAAATTATATTGATATTGGTTTTGAGACAGTAGCATTTTTGTTTTGGGGACCATGTGTCTATCCAATTTGTGAATGTTGAAATATCTATTTTGAAATGTTTTGATTACAAAAAATTTACATACTTGGTTTTAACTTTATACGTGTAATTTTGTTTCATTGGGAGTTGTTTTTTTTGCTTAAAAATGAAATTATATGCAAGGGACAGTCGATTGGCTGGAATTTGAGAGAACGAGTGTTGTACGATGGTGAAATCACGATGGTACGATGGTGAAATCGCGATGGCGCGATAGTACGATGGTGAAAACGCGATGTTACATCGCGTTTTTCACCATCGTACCATCGTGATTTCACCATTCGTACCATCGCGCTATCGTGTTTTTCACCATCGTTGCCATCGCGCTTTCACCATCGTACCATCGCGATTTCACCATTGTACCATCGCGATTTCACCATCGTTACCATCGCGTTTTCACCATCGTACCATCGCGTTTTCACCATTCGTGCCATCGCCGTCCCGGTGGACATGCGCATTGTACATCTTTATCAACAATGGATGAATGCATACTATGTTATTTGTGAGAGGCTATACGTATCGAGGACATTTTTAAATATAGTGAGGCTTAAACGGGATTTGATCTCAGCACAGACTATTTAATAAGTGTTTGTGTATTAAGATTCAATCATTTTTTTTTTAAAACCTTTATGCACTGTTCTTAATTCATCTTGTGTAGATATTCTATAACACAAATTTTTTAAAAGGTTTTATATCATAAATATGATGCTTCAAATTAAAGATAAGTTCCAAAAAAGCATTATTTGTAAAGATGTTTTCCCGAATCTTACTTTCATGTTAATAAAGGGGGTAATAAAAATTTATTTTCTGTAAAGTCTAAGTCAAATTTTTCAATAAAGAAATGAATGATTATATTTTAAATGATTACATATAATATGTAATAAATATTTGCAGTACATATTTTACATATTCTCGATGGTTTGAAACTTGTTTTATATTAAAGCATATTATATAAATATATATAATTTCACTGAAGTGTGGTGTTAGCTTACTCAACAGGTACAGCGTTGGACTGTGAATCGGGCGATCGGTTTTGGATTCCCCCCCGACGGGTGCAGGTCATTTTCGGTTTGTGATTGATCATTGAAATCCTTTCTACGGTCATTGACACTGGTCTCTGCTCTGCAGAAGTTTCCAGTTTTTTGCGAAAGTGAAGGCAAAACTAGTACTGGTAAACTGCTTGACAGGCTGCCCAGAAAATGCGGTGCGTTTGAACTGTGCTCTTGTGAATTTCAAATGTGGGCTTACTGTCATGATCGGAAGTGAAATTATCACCACAACCACCACGGTGTACAACCTCAATACCAACATACAAAAATCTTTAGAACGCGTACAAAATTGTCTTTTTTGGTTTAGCTGTCATGTGTTTGTTTTTTTCAAATATTCTTGCTTGGATATGGAGAATGAAAAAAATCACAATACGTTCAGGTATTAGAAAGTAAATTATAAAACAAAAATGAAAAAAAAGGAAAATTAAGAAAATACTGAGCAGAAAAATGATGCATCAAGAGCTCATACATATAGATAAGATAATTCTATTTCCCGAGACTATTAGAATGTGTATGCCTTAAAGTGGAAATGTTTGCCTTTTGACTGGTCCGTTTTGGGAATTTTAAAGCCAAATAATTTATATTTTTATGGAAAATTAAATTTTTACTGCAAAAATTGTAAATTCGGCGCTTTAATCCAAGCATAGGTTCCAGTGCCAGACCTGGGGATTGATCAGTAATTTACTTAATTACAATTACTTTCAGATTTTATTGTTGGAAGGAAATTTTTTCAAAAAAAAATTTCCTTTCTATAGTATCGGTCTGCCTATATTGAAAAAGAGCGAACAACACCTAATTGAATTCTGTTTAAGCTCAATAGAAAATAAGTAGTTAGTGCGACCAAGAAAGTAGTGCAGCAGAACTATATGTATACTTTCAAACGTGGATGACTTGAAGAAAAAGCTGATGTTCAAAAAAACTTGAAATGATGATATTCAATGTTAGCTTACATCAATGGAACATAATCTTAACGTGTACGAAAAAAAACATCAGTATTATTACGCATTAGTTCCAAAGAAAAGTTTGTGGTCCATGTACCTATTACAATAAATTGAATATAAATAAGGTGTTAATTTTGTAGCAGAGATGCTGAAAAGTTCACATATATAAATCAACCGAATGGAAATGAAAGTATTTATTGTATATATTTAGCAATTCATTGAATAGCATTTTATGCCACCGCTGATTTTTTTTACGTCGATAACTCAAGAGGAAACAATGGATACAATATGTGGCCTTAAAAAAGGCGTTCTGTACTGTACTATTTTCGCAAAAAATGGTTCGCAAACTATCAAGAATCAAAGCGTTTGAAACAAAAATATTATTATATAAATAATAAAAAACAAGATTTACAATACAAGTCTTTCAAGAGTATTTTCTGGAATTAACGTAGCAATGTATAAATTGGCGTTGAATAAAAGTTAGGGCATCACCGCCATGGTTCGACCATCGACAGAATAACGTTCGGTGGGTTTTGAATTGTTTCCATTTTCCAAGACATAGAGCGATGGAATAACATCTCTAAGTTTTATAATCATTCTTTGTTAAAAGTTTTGTGTTTGCAGATGTTAATTGTTAAGTTCTTCAACGAATAGTCAAGGATGTACATTAATGTATATATCATAAACTCGGCCCTTATACCAACGTCGGGACAGGTCAACTGCCTATATATATGTCTCTGATATATATTAGATTGTTTAGTTAATAAAGATATTGTTTTGAAATTATCTTTAAGATAAATAATCTTTAAGTATAGAATATATATTAATATTCTCAGTTCACTTTAGAATGTTAGGAAGACTTGCAAGTTACCACTTTATCATAAAATAAAATAAATACAGCTAGTCTCATATATATTAGTAAATACATAGCCAAAATTATTAAATAGTATGAATCATGACGGTTCCATTCTGTCATCAAACTTTAAACTGTTCAATAACTTTTCATATTCTAACCATCATAAATCTCTCAAATAGACCAGACTTAAATATATATATATAACTTGACCCACCATATGTTTTAATATATATCTATATTATATGTCTAAATCTTCTTATTTTGCTATTAGTGCTATAACTTTGTGTATTATTGAATTGGATTGATCTTAAACTGAACAACAATCTTTCAGGTAGGACCGACTCACTCATATATATATATATATGGTACAGAATTAATACAAACATACATGTGAACTTTTTTAATGATCAAGTGGAGATTTTCTTTAAAAAGAGGGAGATTTTATATATATATATATAATATATATAGGAATCTGTATATATATAAAATAGGTATATATTTTCTTTTATAATTTGTGAAAAAACCCCTTTATTTTAGAAAAATCTTTGAAAATATGGCTGCTTATATATATATATTAGTGGTGGTTTTTAGTCTCCCGCTAAAAAGTTGGGAGATTCACATGTATGTACTCAAATCTATTATCAATATGTACTTGGGTTTTGAACTTCTGCAGAAAATGGATTAAGATAGTTGTGTTGTTTTCTTTGGAAATCAGGGACATTATAGTAAAGTAAAGACATTTAATACAACTGTACCAGTATATACACATAAATTACGTATAGTATACTATTAAAAATCTGTTATGCTTGGACAATTTGAACAAATTGTTTTCTTAAACAGTGTAAGAAATTAGGATTTGAATCGACATAGGCTGGTCGGACTACTAGATTGGTAATATCTACTCCTCATAATGATATCGACTATCACGTCATTTGTTTTCAAAAACATGTTGTTATATTGCCTCTGAAATACAGTAGCCTGGTCGGGCTGTTATATATATATTCCAAGGAGAATATAGTAGGTCGGGCTCTTCGGAACTACTGCTAATTTACGAAACTACTGCTAAATATGATTTTGATATCGAACTAACATAATATTGGTATATATTATGTATATCTATATATATATATATTCAGAAGTTCGTGCCTACATGTCAATATGAATGTGAAAGCAGCGAGGATATCGATTTAAGGATGCTTTAGGGTCAGATGACAACTATATATTATATTGATAAAGCTAAAATGTGAGTATCTCTATATCTGACTAATTAAGTGAACAAATGGAAAAAAATGTTTCTTTCAATAGCATGCGCCTTTTAAAAGAGGTACATGACTATTTAGAAGTATTTGTATATGCAGTATTTCTTAATTATTATATTTCTAATAGCTTTTTTTTCTTGATTGGTTTAAAGGCTGACAACAGGACAGTTCTATTTTTAATCGGTGAGCTCGTTTATAATATGAAAAGCCAATAATAAAAAAGAATTACAGTATAATATCTTTATTACAAAGAAATTAGGAACAAAATAAACTAATATCAAAATACTAATAAATATCTTTATCCTAGGATTCTAATTCTCAATAATATATGTTAATAATTCACAGTAAGCAGTGTTAGCACTCCGACTTATCTACATATATGATCATCTTATCATCACTTAGCTGTCTATAGCTGTATCCAGAATCACTCACATTTATGAATTAAATATTTTAAAAAAATTGCTGCTTTAGCCAAATTAGATAAATTACTTCGGGGTGTCATGTGACTGATTGGTTTAGTTTCTGACTTTAAACCTTTAAGCCTTTCACTGCTGTAATTCGACTAGGCAAGGGTTTACAAGTGGAATTTTACTTGTGCAATTAACTTTTTCTAAACAAATATTTCAGGTATATATGAGGCGCTTTATGATATTATTTAAAAGCAGGATGATAATAAAGACATGTAGAGTGTCTTACTGTCGGAAAACATAAGAAATGGAAATATTGTTTATTTCTATAATCTATAATAATAATAGTAATACCCAGGAGACGCCTGCCTTTGCAAGTGATAAAGAGTTCTTAATGTAGGTCGAAAAGCCTCAATGAATCTATACTATATAATATATAATATAAATATGACATGATATAAAGTCACCAGTTTCACAAGAATAAATATAATATATATTTAATAAAAAACCTCTAATCTAAAATAACAACCAGCATTATAAAACTCTCTTCCGCTAGTCTGATCAGGATCCATATATCTAGTAATAGAGTTTGGAGGCGACAGGCATGGATCTGATCAGACTGCGCTGGGATTGCGCATGGCTGGTCGTAGATAATTGCTTGGTCGCAAACCCATTATTTTATACTCTCATATGTATAGAACTTTATTGATAGCCTATCTATATATATATATGATCACTTAACTATTTTTAGCTATCTCTAATAAGTGACTATATGCTTTATTCGTTCGTTTGTTTCCTTCTATATATTCTTTTACTTAAATGACTATTCCTCATAACCACTAAGCCAATTTCATGCCAAACTTCCACAGTATATCTCTAAAAATGTTCATATATCATGGTATATATGTACCAAAAAGGAAAAAACTTTAAAGTATTTCCTTTAAAGAACCCATAAATATCTAGACGTTTAGACAGTATCTTCTTTAAGAGGTGATGAAACATCTTCTAGTGAGTGTCTACCAAGTTTGTTCATATTATAAAAGCCTGTCTATATATATATTCCCCTCCCCAGGGGTCATTGAATTTCCCTATATTCATATAGTAAAAACTTAAATTTCTTTTATTAAAACTCTATATATATTATATATTTATTAAGCATGAAACATCTGGTAAGTGTGTACAAGGTTTGTTCAATAAAAGCCCTGGGTCAAAACTGCCAAACCTCCCAGGGTTCATGTTTTTAACTTATATATATATATATATATATAATATAAATCTTCTTTTAAAAACCCATAATATATATATATTACTAAACAGGTTTGTTCAAATAAAAAGGGCCCTTGTAATAAAAATATCTCTATCTGGTGCAGAGGTCTTGTTTACATTATATTGGTGTAGGTAAAAAACACATCATGAAACACTTTCTATATTATAATATATATTAAAACCCTGGGTTTAATATTGGTACCTATAAATATCTCTCTTGTGAATTATGTATTAACAAATCTTTATAATCTATATATATTGTATTTGAAATAACTTGGTCACAAATATAATATATAATCTATTTGAGTCATGTCAACATCAGGAACCCTATCCTCCAGGGTTCAAGGTTCGCTATATATATATTTCTATTTTGAAAGGTATAATACTCGTGTCGGTCTTATAACTCCTATCTCTAAAGGATTTTGTAAATACATTGCCGCAATTTTCTCAAAACAATAATGAGAAGATGTGTCATGCTCAACCCAACAGGTCACCTGCCTCCAAATGCAAGTCACACTTGGAGGTCAAATTATAAGCACACCTTTACAGGTTTATATTTCGTGTCCGTCCATAACGTTGTCATTTATTGAAGGAATTGAAATAACTGCACAAATGTTTGTGTATAATAAGACGATGATGTGGCAATAACCAGACCCCTACCTCAGGTCAAGTTCACACTTGCTCATTTCAAGGTCAACATTGTCCATTTGAGGGTATTATCTCGTGTCCAGTCTTACCTTTCCTTATCTTTGAAGGGATTTTGTAAATATTGCACAATTGTTCACAACAATGAGATGTGTCATGCGCACAATCGGTCACCTATCTATATATTCAAGTACAACTTGGATATATATATATATCCTGTATATATCTAAAATATCTATATAGGATTTTTTTGAAAAAACTTGGCACAAATATTCACTATTTATATATATTCATGCGCATCACCTGCTATCTACAAGGTAATATATTTCAAGGGTAAAAAATTAACATTGTTTTGTAAAATATATTGTGGTCCAATGTAGAGACTCTCATAGCAAGCGATAATAATCATATATAATATAAATATACGAATGTCATTTACAACACTTGCACCCTTCCTCCAAGGTTCAGGTCTACACTTAGAGGTATAAAGTAACCAAGTATTATATATTATGCCCGTCCATAAACTTCTTCATAGATGAAAGGGATATATATTGCACAAGTATCTATATATATATATATATATATCTGCACTGCACCCCTACTCCATTAGGTCAATCATAATATACTATATATCTATGATTTTCCAGGATTGGCGAACATAACCATACCCATGCAACTGATTTAGCGATATTTGTTTAAATTGGAAAAAAATGCATGACTGAAAGTTTGCAGTTATTAAATGTATGCAAGCAATAATCTTCAACATAATATATAATCAATATATATATAGCTCAAAGATTTTAGAATCTTATCTATTATTTATATGAACTTTCATATAAATATAAATTAATACTATTTTCAATTGGGTATATCCAATAACGGCTATTATATAATAAGCCAAAAATCTCTATAAATATATAATAATATTCAGTATTTCATTTTATTTCTTTAATATATTTATTGTTGCATTTGTATATACTATATATATACTGAATATCTATATCCTGCTCAATCTCTTTTGAAATAGCCACAATTTTTTCATATATATTATTACTTCCCTGAGGCGTAATCTATCTAAATCTCTTATTACAACATACTCCTATAAATTAAATATTAATGTAATAATATAATATATATATATATCAAAGATGCAACATGTTTGTGTGTTTTAACATAATATAAATACATTCATATATACTAACTATTTTCCCATACTTCAATTACTTGATCCACCGGTAACTATAAAAAAAATAATCTCACACATAAATATGTATATATATATATATCTATAACTGTTCTATGTATATTCCATTTAAATAATAATAAGTGTTACCCTGTCTCGGCAAAATATTTCCATATCTTAGTTTCCAACCAATAAGATATATATAGGTATTTCATTATAACTGTATATTCAAAATAATATCAAAAACACTGCGTCAAGTATGATTTTCAGTTACATTCCACTCTTATATTAATTTATACAACATTATGCCTTCCTTACAAATCATATGCAAAAAAATTGATGTTATAACTGATAATATTGAATGCTTTTTGAAATCTATAAAAAGTTTTCATATTAGTTCTGACAAAATTTAACAGTCTTTAGTGAGTGGAGTAGTTATGAAAATCAGGCTGTCTGTAAATCAAGGTCACTACTTTGGATCAAATAGTCAAATAATAACTTAAAACGTGAGATATACAGGGCTGGATTATATAATATAATCTAATATATTACGTATCTTCTCCCCAATCTAAGCTTAAGTTCAGTTCTGAATAATGGCACGGCTGATATATGCTGCCAGTGGGCGGGGGGAGGATTGTCTTAATTATGTACATATTTTTTGATATCCCACTCAATTATAAGCATGTTCTAACGAGGCATTCAAGTCCTATGGCACATTCTTTTTTTGACTATTTTGTTGTATAATGTAAGTCTTGTATGTAAAAAAATCCTTAAAATATATCTCTTAATCTATATATATATCTCTTTCATTCAGATTGGTAATAACTTGTGTCACGTCAATATGTACAATCAATTTAAAGGGACTCACTCCATTGAGGTTTAAAAGCCTAAAACATAACATTTGAATTTCTACAGAAAATGAGCGGGGCACTTTGATACGAAATACATGCACAGATAGCCTGAAGAAATATACTTTGGAAAATAAATTGAAAATCAATTTTTTAATGCTTTTCTCAGCCTGCATTTTGCGCTGAAAATGTGTTTAAACGCTTTCATTTTGGGTCACTTTTTTACAATTTTGAATAATTATTCTTGAAAAAGGAAAGTGCGCAAAATGATTTCTGAAATTTTTCTCCAAAAGATTAGTGCGTCAAAACATACATAAAGTGGCTACATTAATCCTAGAAAAATAATTTCAGTCTCATCATGTCAAAAAAACCTCAGTGGATTCCTTTTACACATTTTATCTGACAAACTAATTTCAATTTCTCCATATATTTAATCATTTATTTTTTATATCACCAATATTTTTACTTTTATGCAAGTATTTTGACAATAAAAGTTTCTATTTTAAATATTTCTTTGTTTTGCCTATGACCTTTAACAGCCAATCTTACATCAATTTCATATCTAAACACAATTAGTTATGTTTGAACTTACAAATGATAAGCACATGATGAGCTTTTCTTTGTCCTTGAGTTTAAAATAAAAAAGTCTCTTCATTAAGCTATGATTAAGTAATGCTTATGGCATGTTCTTGAATTCCTATGAAGTAGTTATATAAGTCATGGCCGATTAAGGTCAAACTGAGTGTGTTCTTTGTGTTCATAATGCATAGTATTCACTATTAATTTCAACTTATTACTATATTAGTACAAGAATTGCCTAATGATTTCAACTGATTATGAGTTGTCACAACTTATGGGTTTGGACCCTGGGCAAGAATCTAGTTATTAGCCCACTGAACATGAGTAGTGCAAAAACGGGAAAATGACGTCAACATTTTACGTCATCAATCAGCAAAGCTGTAGATTGAAGCTGCACCTGTTCCTTTGTTTTAATTCACACGCATTATGGAATTCTATGAAAAATTTCCTTTCCAACAGTTTTAACTTTCAGTGCTTTGATATAGGATTATGCATTGAATTCCAGATTTGCATCTGTAATCAATTAAATAACATAACAGGAAACAGAAGAAACGTTATTTTACTTTGATTTGTACATAAATGTAGTACAATTATCAGAAAAAGGTAAGAAATTTACTCAAAGTACATATAAATAACACATGAGTATTACATAACAGTGGTGAATATTTGTTAATTTTAACACCATGACATATATTATTTTTAAGGTATTTAGTTAGAGGAAATAAATTAATTATCATGAGAAATGAAAAAAGAAAAACACAAACAAAAGCTACCGCCTGAAGAATTCATTGATTTTCATGATACATGATTCAAAAATATAAACAAACATTTTTCAATACTTATATTTAAGTCAATTAATGATAACAAAGTTTAAAGTCAACGTCACGTGTACATTATCCGGCTTCATCCGAGACCCACATAGGCCCTGTTTGCTTTTTGGTAATAATTCAACGATCATGTCTTGTGGCAAATTTAAAAAAAAAATTCGTGACTATTAAAAATAAAATGTATTTTCAGTACAGATATTGCGACATTTTGTTTCATTTTCGTCACTGAAGAAGGACACTTAAAGAGATTAGGTTTGCAAAGAAGACAACCATTGGACTTCGGCCAGATTGAAGCAGCGATACAGGTACAGTATACATTCTTTCTTTATCTATTTAAAAGCTTAAGATGGCAGTAAGAGTCTTGTCGGATACACAAGTTACTGCAACAAGTTGTTTTTAATTTGTGCATTCAAAATAGCAATTAACACCACTTTAACGAAAAAAGAAGAACTCAAAGAAATGTTGATGTTTATTTTATTCAAAGTTTTACAGGATACAGTATTCTTGTAAAATGTTCACGTTATTCTTTATTAACTAATTAATTTATTCCCAAGAAACAGTATTAGTTTGCAGTAACTTGTTGTAATCCGAAAGGACTTCTTACTGCCATCTTAAGCTTTTAAATAGATAAAAGAAAGAATGTATACGTGTACCTGGTATCGCTGCTATCAATCTGGCCGCAAGTCCAATGGTTGTTCTTCTTTTTCAAACCTAATCTCTTTAAGTGTCCTTTCAGTGACGAAACTGAAAACAAAATGTCGCAATATCTGTACTGAAAATACAGTGATAAATAGAATAGGCCGTACCACCACATCTTTAATTTATTATATTTTGTTTAATTTAGAAATAAAGTTGGTAAAAATCTCGTATACATTGTAATGCAACGGGCACCCGCAAAAATTCTATCCAGTCGCGCGACAAAACTTGTCTCGAAATAGTAACAGAAAAAAACTTGCAGGAACTTCTTCAAGAAAATCGGATTGATCCTCCTTATTTAAAAGGAAGAAATTTTAGACCAATGAGAACAAAGGAGGCAATCCTCTCTAAACCAATGCAATAATTAACTTTATAACGGGTGTTTCGGTAGAACTTACAAAAATTACAAAAATTTAAAACAAACTGCTGCTAATTACAAACATGTAATTAATATATGCATCCCAATTGTATACGGTTATAACATTGAATAGAAACCAAACCAGAAATAACAGTCAGCCCACAATGAAATGGTCAGAAACGTTCTTGACATGACTTCTCGCACCATAAGTATGCGAACTCTTACCAATTATAGGTAAATCTTCTAAAAATTTTAGTATATATTAAATAAATATTATCCTGCCTATAAAAAGGACGGTAATCTATATAAACGTCTTGGCCATTTTAATTAAGTGCTTTAATTATTAAATTTTAGATTTCTCAAACTTAGTATGGATGCCCACTTCACCCCTGGCAGAGGTTGTACGTAGAGACTACCCTGACATGGATATAGGTATGCACATAAACACATGTACGGATAAAATAACAAGTAAAATAAAATCACAATCCGCCATTTTTATATGATTATAAATAAGATATGCTCGCCCTATGGTCTCTTTCCGGTTGGCGAGGGTAAACAAAACCCAAACACACACACACTGAAAATACATTTTATTTTTATATCACGCAAATTTCTTTTTTAATTTGCCAAAATCATTTGATCGTTGAAGATGTACGCAGAAGGACAAACAAGGGCCTATTGTGGGTCTCGAATGGAACCGATAAATGTAACGTGACTTGACTTTAAACTTTGTTATCATTAATTGAATATAAGATTGAAATGTATTGTTTATACATTTTGATCAATGTTCATGAAATCATGAATATCTTCAGGCGGTTAGCTGTTTGTTTGTTTTTTTTTCTTTTTTTCAATTTCTCCATGATAAATTATTTATTTTCCTCTACAAATAACGCTTAAAAATAATATCAGTCATGTGTTAAAAATTAACAATATTCACCACTGTTATGTTATACTCATGTGTTATATTATATTTAACTTGAATTAATGTTCTTTTACTTTTTAAATAATGTACACATATGTACAAATCAAGTAAAATAACTGTTTCTTCTGTTTCTGTCTTATGTTATTTTATTGATTACAAGGCAAATCTGAGAATTCAATCATTAATCTATAAACAATTAAAACCTGAAAGTAATTGTAATTAGGTAAATTACTGATCAATCCCAGGTCTGGCACTGGAACCTAGTCGATTAAAGCGCCGAATTTACAATTTTTGCCAGTATAATTAATTTCCATAGAATATAAATATTCTTTGCTTTAAATTCCCAACTCGGACCATGTCAAGGCAAACATTTCTCACTTTAGGCATACACATTCTATCAGTCTCGGGAAAATAGAATTATCTTATCTATATGTAGAGCTCTTGAGCATCATTTTCTGGCTCAGTATTTCTTTATTTCCTTTTATTTTTCATTTTGTTTTATAATTTACTTTCTAATACCTGAACGTATTGTGATTTTCATTCTTCCATATCCAAGCAAGAATAATGAAAAAAAAGCACCATAGGCACATACAAAGACAATTTTGTACGTTCTAAAGATTTTGTATTTGTAATTGAGGTTGTGTACACCGTGGTTGGTTGTGCGATAGTTTTCACTTCCGATCATGAAGTAACCACATTGAATTAACAAAGAGCCACAGTTCAACCATCGCATTTTCCTTGCAGGGCTGTCAAGCGTTTACCACAGTACTAGTTTGCCTTTCACCTCGCAAAGAACTGAAAACTTCTGCAAGGAGCAGAGACCAGTTCAATGACACGTAGAAAGGATTTCATGATTCATCACAACGAAAATGACCGCCACCGTCGGGGGAATCCAAAACCGATCGGCCCGATTCACAGTCGCAACGCTGTTACCTGTGAGTGAGCTAACACCACACTTCAGTGAAATTATATATATTTAGTATAAATGCTTAATATAAAAACAAGTTTCAAACATCGGAGAATATGTAAAGTATGACTGCAAATAGTTATACATATTATATGTAATCATTAAAATATATGCATTCATTTCTTATTGAAAAATTTGACTTAGGACTTTACAGAATAAATTTTTATTACCTCCCTTTATTAACATGAAATGTAAAGATTCGCGAAACATCTTTACAAAATAATGGCTTTTTGAACTTATCTTAATTTGAGACATCATATTTATGATATAAAACCTAAAAAAATTTGTGTTATAGATATCTTACGTGTTCCGTTGACACGTTGGACAATCCGTGACATTTATCTATTCGTGTACCCGCGCATGCACCGATGGTACGATGGTGAAACGCGGATGGCACGATGGTACGATGGTGAAAACACGATGGTACGAGGTGAAATCACGATGGTACGATGGTGAAATCGCGATGGCGCGATAGTACGATGGGTGAAAACGCGATGTTACATCGCGTTTTCACCATCGTACCATCGTGATTTCACCATCGTACCATCGCGTTTTCACCATCGTACCATCGCACCATCGCGCTTTCACCATCGTACCATCGCGTTTTCACCATCGTGCCATCGCGATTTCACCATCGTACCATCGAGTTTCACCATCGTGCCATCGCGATTTCACCCATCGTACCATCGCGCTTTCACCATCGCTGCCCATCGCGTTTTCACCATCGTGCATCGACGCGATTTCACCATCGTACCATCGCGTTATCACCATCGTGCCATCGCTTCCGGTGGACCATGCGGCATTGTACAACTTTATCAATCACATGGATGAATGCATATCTATGTATTAATGTGAAGAGGCATATACGTATCGAGAACATTTTAAATATAGTAGGCTTAAAACGGGATTTTGATCTCACTATTAATCACAGACTATTTTAATAAGTGCTTGTGTATTAAGATTCAATCATTTTAAAACTTTATGCACTGTGCTTAATTCATCTTGTTTTACCTAACAAGAGAATTAAGCACAGTGCATAAAGGTTTATAATGATTGAATCTTAATTACACACACTTTTTAACCCATTACTTCATGAGCATTTTGTGAAAAATGGCTTATTCATTGATATAAAGTCTCCCGTTACAAGTTCAAATTGCCTATAATTACTATAAAAAATGTTCAACACTAAAATCAAAACTTGGCAACCAATGTTGACTGGACCATTGCCTGCAACAACATGCTCAGGCTTAAATTTTCTGTTACCAGGCAACGAGGGACATCTCAAATTGCCACAAAATTCACTATTTTGCCGTTGATTTTTTCCATCAAAATGATTCAAAGTGCTGCAACTTCTCAATGGATTGAAGATAGAGTCAAATGCTTTTCAGCGTTTGGTTACACGTTACCTTATGATCAATTCTTGGGGTTCATTATAGCCTCTCACAAGTCCAAAATTTTCTTGGCGATGAGGGAATCCGCCCCCCTTCAAACCCCCTAAACAGAAGGGGGCACATCCCCCTTCTGGCAACCCCCTGAGGTATCTTTTGGTTGGGGGCCGCGCGAAAAAGAGGTCACTTTTTTAACAACATTTCTTCAAACAAAAACAAGTGTTTGGGCCCTAAATGTAAGGCTTTTTTTTTCACCAATTGAGACAACAAAAAGGGGGGGGAAAAGGCGTTAAAAGGCGTGTATATAACGTAATGGGGTTAAATAGTCTGTGATTAATAGTGAGATCAAATCCGTTTTAAGCCTCACTATATTTAAAATGTCTCGATACGTATAGCCTCTCACATAATACATAAGTTTATGCATTCATCCATTGTTGATAAAGATGTACAATGCGCATGTCCACCGGAAGGCGATGGCACGATGGTGATAACGCGATGGTACGATGGTGAAATCGCGATGGCACGATGGTGAAAACGCGATGGTACGATGGTGAAATCGCGATGGCACGATGGTGAAAACGCGATGGTACGATGGTGAAAGCGCGATGGCGCGATGGTGCGATGGTACGATGGTGAAAACGCGATGGTACGATGGTGAAATCACGATGGTACGATGGTGAAAACGCGATGTAACATCGCGTTTTCACCATCGTACTATCGCGCCATCGCGATTTCACCATCGTACCATCGTGATTTCACCATCGTACCATCGTGTTTTCACCATCGTACCATCGTGCCATCGCGTTTTCACCATCGTACCATCGTGCATCGCGGGTACAGAATAGATAAAATGTCACGATTGTCCAAACGTGTCCAAACGGAACACCGTAATACCTAGACAAGATGAATTAAGCACAGTGCACAAAGGTTTTATAATGATTGAATCTTAATACACAACACTTATTAAATAGTCTGTGCTGAGATCAAATCCCGTTTTAAGCCTCACTATATTTAAAATGTCTCGATACGTATAGCCTCTCACATAATACATAGTTATGCATTCATCCATTGTTCATAAAGGTGTACAATGCGCATGTCCACCGGAAGGCGATGGCACGATGGTGAAAACGCGATGGTACGATGGTGAAATCACGATGGTACGATGGTGAAAACGCGATGTAACATCGCGTTTTCACCATCGTACTATCGCGCCATCGCGATTTCACCATCGTACCATCGTGATTTCACCATCGTACCATCGTGTTTTCACCATCGTACCATCGTGCCATCGCGTTTTCACCATCGTACCATCGTGCATCGCGGGCACAGAATAAATAAAATGTCACGATTGTCCAAACGTGTCCAAACGGACACCGTAACTTTCCGATTTTTAGGCATGACGCACGAAACAATTAAATGTAGTTGGCCGTATAAGCCAACGTGATGTGAATACTCATAAGTAAACAGTTGATTGGTGAATAATACTTATACCAAAATAAAATGAGGGTCCATAATTCTGACAAATTGAATATAAAATATCAATATTTAATTTTACATTATAATTTATACGATTCCGGTAAGTGGATATTGTTTTTCACAGTGTGTGATGATTATGATTATGGTTGTCTCTTTGCACAATTTACCCATTAGAAAATAAATAAATGTATTTGCAATTATGAATACGGTGTAATATTTTGCTATAATGATATTATCATAAAGATTTATTCAATCAGAATAATTAAAATCCAACATGTTTGTCATGGACAACGATGTCATTCCTATGGGAAATTCAGTGTTTTATATTGCTTCTATCTGCTTTGTCATGTAGATTTACGTTTAATAATGAGTTGAATATATGAATACATTTAATGATAATTGAATGTTAAAAAAGAGATTGACCTGATGCAGGTTTCCCATTGTTTTATGTCTCGACATGAGCGATAAAACTTTTGCGAATTAATTAAACGATTTTCTACAGGTGTTAATCAACAATACAATAAAACCGTGCCTGCATCATAATTAATTTTGCCGTACTAGAAGACTTCCAAAGTTAGTTTCATGCAGTCGTTACTCCGTAAACAGAATAATTTGTAGTGTTAAAAAGTTATATTGTTGACATCGATGGGTAAAAATGATAAACCCTTCTTGACATCTGTTCACAACTTTGTATTCCTGTGGTTCTCATTTTGTTTGTTTCTAAATCTAAATGATTTTAGTCTTGATTGTCCCAATTTTCTCAATTCCAACTTCAACTACATCTCCAACCTTAAAACAAAATACATTTTGTATTACAAATAAAGCTTTAAAATCTTAATTGTTACAAAACAGTTTTACAGAAGAGAAAAGATTTATACATAGTATATCATCTGGTATAATACATATAATAAAAACATTTGGTCAAGATAGATACAAATTCATACAATAAGAAAAAGACCATTTATATTAAGTTACTTTTTATATTCGCTGCTTTATCCATAGATCGTTAAATGAAAATAAAGTAAATTTTTAAATGTAAAATGCATGCAATATAAGTTGGTGTAACGCGTGCATATAATCAAATGCTTGATAATTGTGAACCGTTTCTGGTGATTCAGACAAATTAAAGCAGACCTACTATGCACAACTTTAAATATAAGTTGAGAAGTGCCTGTGACTATATTTAGTGACAATGTCAATAAAGGCATCAATTATTTTTTATTTTGTCTTTCTAAATATCAGATTTATAAAATCTTATAAATTTCAATTATTGCAAAATGGTCGTTAATTAAAACTTTTACCTTTATATACTCGGGCGGATTCATACAATGCCCAACTCCCGGGGGCGATCCTGACAAAATAAGATCCCCCGGTTTCAGTGTCATGAATCTGTAATTTAGAATAACCACTTAAATAATTTGCCAAACATTACACAAAAATTAAGAAGAAGAACTTTGTGAATTATTTCATAACTGTTTTAAAAGATCCACACTGTACTTAAAATTTGAAATGAGTTTATATCATTGCAAATCAGCATAATTATCTTTATCGTTTTGACAAACATTCTTATCAATGGACAGTCAAAACAAGTCGTTTTACCTTTATAGAGATCGGATATTTTAAAAATAAATTGTGTGGATCTAGTGATATCAACGAATTGTTTCAGTACAGCAATGTATTACCTCGTTATATGGGCAACTATTTTTTCGGTTTGATACAACATTTCACAAGTGTTACTGTTTTGTTTTACAACACCATTTACAATACACTTTATACCAAGGTGATGAGGATCTGAAATATTTAAAATATAAATCACAACGTTGGTCTGTGGGGAAATTACCTGAACGTCAAGTTTTATATTTATCAAAGGACAAATTAGGTATTACATATATCTATTTAATTACATTACCTTTAGAATAAGTTTAGATTTACTTTCTACATTTTCTAATAACATACTTTATCATTCTATCATTCGGTTGAAAATTTTAAAATCATTGACGAGTGCATACTTAAACACATTTACCTTTTATTTCATCAACAGTGACTATTGATGGTCCGAGAGGACATGTCTGGTCCATAGCTGAACTAAGAACCACCTGGCCGGCATTTTTCCATACCCAGTCACGAGCGCAAACGTCATTCGCTGCAGTAAAGCCAAACACGTATTGCATGGCGTTCTCTAACTAAAGTTGACATAAAATGGAATCAAATATATAACAATATAATGTAAACAATTACATTGTATACAGGATTCGGATGAACATCAATCAAGTAGCTATTGGCAAGTAGAACCACTTCGTGTGATTTCTGCAACTATTGAACCAAAGAATGAACAATTTATTAGCTTTGGCGTTTTAAAAGGATTTTCAGACTTTGCAAAAAAGTTGCTGAAATACCGTATCTGAAATTTCAAACTAACAGGAATTGAAACAAACTTATATGCCAATTACTATGAGTTGCAATATAAAAAATGGGAACAAATATTCTATATCCTGAATGCAAAGAAAACCTTGACATGTTTTGCT
This sequence comes from Ruditapes philippinarum, assembly GCF_026571515.1. Classification (NCBI taxonomy): domain Eukaryota; kingdom Metazoa; phylum Mollusca; class Bivalvia; order Venerida; family Veneridae; genus Ruditapes; species Ruditapes philippinarum. The sequence continues at coordinate 25,311 of NW_026857336.1, forward strand.
GTTTTCCCGATAACAATGACCAGCTCTGCTTCCCAGTCTAGAAGCTGAAAAAAAGAAAGTTGGAAGTCTTACATTACCCGGATAAACTATCTAAAACCTGAAAGAATAATCATACATATTCATTTTACAGATATTCTTGAATGCAAAAGTAACTTGTAGGTGATTCATAGTATAAGACAGACATACTTAGAGCTGAAAAGTAAAGTCGTACATTATCCATTAAACACATGCTATTGGAAAGTTATCTGTAGATATGTGTAGAGATAAAGGAAAGGTGCACAAGCTGCATTAAATTGTAAAAGCATTAGCTTAAATTTAGAACCAGTATATCTATTCATTAATGTAAGACAACTTGAATAGTGAATAGAGTAATTATATATATAAAACGTAACTGTGGCATTTGCACAGTCTGCTATTCCGTTAAGTATCTCATGTTAGCAGCAATATACGCAATACCTTTGGCCTCTTCTGGGTAGCTCAATGAATCATCTGGTCCAATAATACAACTTGGAAACTTGTTGAACACCACAGGTTCTGCTGGTATATCAGCATTTTGTTCTTTACAATGGTCCGTATAGTTCATGCCAATACATAACACTTCTGCATGACGTTATAGGGGCAAGAATCTTTACACAGTTTCTCTTTACCAAGCAGTCTTTTTCTGTTTGAAGCACTGAAAAGTCAATTTTATTCTAGGAAACAATGACGTGATCTTTTGTGTCGTCTGATTGCATGAAATAAAAGCCATCAAATATGTTTCTGCGTCTGTATAGCTTTTACTGTAGACTGTTTCCTTGTCTTAGTTTGATCAATACAGTAGAAAAATTACACCTTCAAAATAGTGTCATAGACATGTTTATTGCAAGGTCAATCAAGGGTCGTAACTCTTAATTGAAAACACAGATAATGCAGGCCTATTTTCTGTAAAGATTAAGATATGGGTTTATATAGGACAATACTTTATTACCACTAACTGCAGTTGTTGCTTACGTCAGACGCCGCAACCAATGAAAATAATGATAACAATGATGAAGATGATCTAGCTAACTCTCATACTCCTACCTACATTTGAATCATTTATAGCATTCTTGATTTATAACAGAATTTTGACAACGAGTTATTCATTTATGATTAAGTGTAAAGATACTTCATTTGAAATGTCCAGACGCGTTTTCTGCGTCACAAGATCTGTATGAAATAAGTGATGTCATAGCTGGATTATAAGCCACTGGAGGCGAAGCTTGTTCACGCGCACATAGTACTTGAATTTGAGCATGAACTAAAACACTTTAAACCAATTTCTAAACTTTTGCAATTGTAAAAATATGCATCAAATAACGTATTATGCCAAATGTTGCTTGTATAGTATATTTTTTTCAGATAATCAAATTTAGCTTTGTTCCATGTTCCTTCCGCTTTGGAAATGTTTTCAACACGTGGGATAGATTGTCTGCTTTTTTAAAATTTATTAAAACTCCCTTTTCAGAGATTCAGTCCAAAACACTGTTGTCCATGTTGATTGAACTGCACTAATCGCATGATTTGTATAATTAAAATTGTATCGTCTGTTATAATGCTCACAGTGAATGAGATTTAATACTATCAAATCAATGAGGTGTGTTTAAAATTTTGATATAAACTTGGTATATGAAGAAATATCATAGCAACTTTGTAATGTTTGTATAGTTGATACATTATCTAGGTCATAGCTACAAGCTATCTGCATATCAAACCCTTGACTGCACAATCATGAAGGTTGACAAGGTAGATGAATACATTAACATTACAATATTTCAAGAGAGTGTAATCTCATTGTTTTATGGTTGTTGCCCCTCCGTTGCACCTTAACTTTGGATAATCGTAAACAAATCATTTTATTACATTAAACTTAGAAAGAAGAGAAAGAAACATCTTAGAACTGAACATAGTTGTCACTTTATGAAACCAATCTCATCCCTGAAGACAGTTTCCCTCTATTTTTGTTAGTTAAATCTGGTATAACTATCAAAAACCTTGAAGAACACTTACTTTATTTCAAAACCCCGTAACGTTTGTTTCATTGCAAAGAACAAGTAAATTTTGTTGATTTCATGAAGTAACTTATCAAAGTATAAATGTATTTCACCAGCAATAGTGCTCATGCTAGTAAATTGATCCAGATTAAGACCGTCTGATCATGCATTTTCAGTCATTATTAATTTTGAAATTTGCCCTTAAAAATGGTTTTGTCGACATTCAAAGACGGAGAATTTGGATGGAATAAACCATAAATGCTAAATAAATCTTTACATTATATTGCATACATGCATTTATAATAATTATTGCAATTTTCAAATAATTGCTTGCTGTATAATTTGCGACATATTTTTACGATCGATCTCTAAGTGGAAGGTATACATTAACTGAGAAGAGAACGGTGTTTGCATGTGTGGATTTATTCAGTATTTGTAAAGTTATGACCCTTGACTTAGTGAAATTTACAATTTTCAACTTGTGTTGCACGAAGCTCAAAAAGTATTTGACCCAGAGTCATGTTACTTTACAGGAATGTTGCTGAGTGTGTGAAGTTGTGCACCTGGGGTTTCGCTTGTGAATTGATTCCGTTTTGTCAGCGTTTTGGCCCTTGAATATTTACAATTATCACTTTGTGTTGTTGGACGTAGTTCAAAAGATATTTGACCTATAGTCATGAAACCTTACAGGAATGTTGATTAGCATGTGTAGGTGTGCACTTGGATGTGTGGATTTTTTAAATATTTGAAAATATTGCACCTTGGGGTTTGCTTGTGGATTTATTCAGTATTTGTAGAATTTTTGTCATTGACTTAATAAAAGATTGTCAGTTTTCAACTTGTGTCACGTGTCGCCCAAAATAATTTGACCTAGAATCAGTAGATTGGAAAAAAAACACCAGTGAAGTGTGGGGTCACCAGTGTCCTGTGCACATATATGTGCAACTCGGGGTGCAATGGAAATACAACTTAATACAATATCGGTCCCGGTAGTTTTATTGCCAAAACATAACTGTCAAATGACATCGCAAGAATGGCTTAAGCAATTGTTTCTTTATACGAAATACAAGTCACGTAACATAGAATTACCGATTTGGACGTTATTTTATGCAGGAATATTGTTAATGCACCTTTTTTCATAAATCTGCAGAAGCGGCTCGGACTTATTTATTCCCTTGCCCTGTGATCTCTAGTTTTGCAGATGTTAATGCACGGAACAAAGTGCACTAACCCTCAAATAAAATTACCAGTGAGATTTTGTCACAAACAAAATATGTTCAATGCTATCAAAATGCTGTATGCACCGGTCTCTGAAATGGTGGATCTTTTCTTTAAAACAGTTTTAATAGAAACAATCTTTCAACTTTCTCCATTACATCAATTTTCATAATAACTTGAATGACAATACAAATTTTTGACCAATAAAGAAAGGCTTGTTCACCACGTTGAGGCTGTGTTTCTTCTTCTGACTTATTACAGTTTAAAAGAATTACATAACACAACACTTCTGATTTTTTTTTAGATGTTTCTAAATTCAAAATGTCACCATTTTTGTGTTTTAATGTTGAATTCTGCTTAAACCAGTGCTAGGAGGGGGGTGGACATTACCTTGCACATTCCAATACCAGCCATGATCAAACTCAATCAAATCAAGCCTGTAACATTTATAATTTTGTCGTTTCGGGCTTTCTTTAAGGATTCTGTTTTCTCTATTCTAATAATGTCAGTACAAAAATGAATTAAATAAGCAACTAAACAACTGGTTTCTTTTTCATAAATTTAATCAGTTCATTAACATTTATCAATTATCCCTGAATAAATAAGTGACCAGCACCTGTGTATTGTATCTATTTATAAAAGCTGTAATAAACTACAACTGTTCACAACCAATTCTTGACCATAATACTGATAAAGAAAATAAGTCAATGCATTTCAAGCACTGTTTAACATTTCAAATGACATTTAAAAGGACATATATTGAACAATGATTTTGGATTTTTCACAGTTATTATACAATCTTTGTGACAACTGTTCCAATTCCATCTATCTCAACTTCCACTACATCTCCTCTCTGAAATTATACAAAAAAACAAAAAACTAGTTTAATGAAAATTACATTGCTTTTTGTTTTAAAAATGAAATTGAGCTTCAAATATCAGTTAAAATTAATAAGACAAAATGACTTGTGAATTACAAATGCGTCTTGAATTGAAAGTAAATAAAAAGTTAAATTTTGTGAATTTTAAAACTTTGACCTTGAAATTCAATGTCTGAATCAAGATCATACTGGTATATGAATATGTTCAACTGAAATTCTTGTAAAAAACGATCTTGTGCTGCTATGTTTGAACGACGAATTTTTAAGTTGTCTACAGACGGATGATTATGGTGTAAGTTGTCTACAGACAGATGTTGACAGTTTAAGTTGTGTATCGACAGATATTAACAGTTTAATTTGTGTATCAACAGATGTTTACAGTTTAAGTTGTCTACAGACAGATGTTTACAGTTTAAGTTGCGTATCGACAGATGTTAACAGTTTAATTTGTGTATCAACAGATGTTTACAGTTTTAGTTGTCTAAAGACAGATGTTTACAGTGTAAGTTGTCTACAGACAGAAGTTTAGTTTAAGTTGTGTACAGACAGAAGTTAACAGTTTAAGATGTTTACAGTTTAGATGTTTACAGTTTAAGTTGTCCGTATACAGATGTTTACAGGTCAAGTTGTCTACAGGCAGATGTTTACAGGTTAAGTTTATACAATTATGACTACATGTATTTGAAATTTGTTCTGATACATAGCTAAATGCCATAGGGTTAAATATGGAAAGCCATGGCTGTCTGATATTGTTCTTTTTCAATTTATGTAACCATTTGGATAATATATGAGTTCACTTCGACTATATATGAATTGAAAACACCTTCTTATTTAACCGGAATCCATTATATTAATCCACAGTAACAATATATGAAACCATACTGTCAGTGTATGAAACCGAGTTAGCAATATATAAGTTGATTTTCTCAATATATGATTCCAATTCTTCAATATATGTTACCAAAGTAGCCATGTATGGAACCAGATGTCCTTATATGAAACCGAATTATCAATATATTAATTCATTTTTCAATATATGAAACCATTTTATCAATGTTTGGAACCAAAGTAGCAATATATGAGTTGGTTATACCAATTATTCAATATATGGAACCAAAGTAGCAATGTATGGAACCAGGTGTCCTTATATGAAACCAAATTATCAATATATTAATTCATTTTTACAATATATGATACCATTTTATCAATGTATGGAACCAAAGTAGCAATATATAAGTTGGTTATTACAATATATGATACCAATAATTTAATATATGGAACCAAAGTAACAATGTATGGAACCAGGTGTCCTTATATGAAACCAAATTATCAATATATTTATTCATTTTTACAATATATGAAACCATTTGATCAATGTATGGAACCAAAGTAGCAATATATGATTTGGTTATACCAATTATTCAATATATGGAACCAAAGTAGCAATGTATGGAACCAGGTGTCCTTATATGAAACCAAATTATCAATATATTAATTCATTTTTACAATATATGATACCATTTTATCAATGTATGGAACCAAAGTAGCAATATATAAGTTGGTTATTACAATATATGATACCAATAATTTAATATATGGAACCAAAGTAACAATGTATGGAACCAGGTGTCCTTATATGAAACCAAATTATCAATATATTTATTCATTTTTACAATATATGAAACCATTTGATCAATGTATGGAACCAAAGTAGCAATATATGATTTGGTTATTACAATATATGATACCAATAATTCAATATATGGAACCAAAGTAACAATGTATGGAACCAGGTGTCCTTATATGAAACCAAATTATCAATATATTAATTCATTTTTACAGTATATGAAACCATTTTATCAATGTATGGAACCAAAGTATCAATATATGAGTTGGTTATTACAATATATGATACCAATTATTCAATATATGGAACCAAAGTAAGTCATGTATGGAACCAGATGCCCTTATATGAAACCGAATTATTAATATATTAAATCAATTTTACAATATATGAAACCAGTTTATCAATATATGTAACCAAAGTAGCAATATATAAGTTGATTTTCGCATTATATGATACCAGTTCTTCAATATATGATACCAAAGTAGCAATATATTGAACCAAAATGTCATTATATTGACGGGACTTTTTTTAAAGGCTATATTCTATCCTTGCACCGGTATTACAGTTTCGCGCCAATATTCCTTGTTTAAAGAACAGCGTGCTTCACTGACTGCATACTGCACATTTTCTGAATAAGGAAATATTTGAATTTAACGTCACATTCACTTAAAATGGGCTGGGCAGGCAAAACTTATCGTTATATAATTATGTAGGAGTTGTATGTCATAATTTAAGCTATTGAGTCGTACTGACCATTAACAAAAACATATTTAAAAAATAAGTTCATCTCGACCTTTACCTTTGATCAAAAATAGGCAAGGCCAGAACACATCAAAGTTAATCTACTCACAAAGTTTAAAAATAATCAGTCAAATAATAATTGATTTCATGAAAAAGTGTATGCATTGTAATAACAGAACCCAGTGACCTCGGCCTTTAAATTGTTGACTTGAAAATAGGCTATTTTGGTTCCATATAATGAAAATTGCTATCATAGAATGTAAAATCAACTTATATACTAGCTGCTACTTTGGTTCCATACATTAATAAAATGGTTTCATATATTGTAAAAATGACTTAATATATTGATAATTCGGTTCCATATAAGGACATCTGGTTCCATATATGGCTATTTTGGTACCATATATTGAAGAATTGGTATCATATAATGTAATAACCAACTCAAATATTGCTACTTTGGTTCCATACATTGATAAATTGGTTTCATATATTGTAAAAATGAATTAATATATTGATAATTCGGTTTCATATAAGGACATCTGGTTCCATATACAAATGTATGGCTATTTTGGTACCATATATTGAAGAATTGGTATCATATAATGTAATAACCAACTCATATATTGCTACTTTGGTTCCATACATTGATAAATTGGTTTCATATATTGTAAAAATGAATTAATATATTGATAATTCGGTTTCATATAAGGACATCTGGTTCCATATATGGCTATTTTGGTACCATATATTGAAGAATTGGTATCATATAATGTAATAACCAACTCATATATTGCTACTTTGGTATCATACATTGATAAATTGGTTTCATATATTGTAAAAATGAATTAATATATTGATAATTCGGTTTCATATAAGGACATCTGGTTCCATATATGGCTATTTTGGTTCCATATATAGAAGAATTGGTATCATATAATGTAATAACCAACTCATATATTGCTACTTTGGTTCCATACATTGATAAATTGGTTTCATATATTGTAAAAATGAATTAATATATTGATAATTCGGTTTCATATAAGGACATCTGGTTCCATATATGGCTATTTTGGTACCATATATTGAAGAATTGGTATCATATAATGTAATAACCAACTCATATATTGCTACTTTGGTATCATACATTGATAAATTGGTTTCATATATTGTAAAAATGAATTAATATATTGATAATTCGGTTTCATATAAGGACATCTGGTTCCATATATGGCTATTTTGGTTCCATATATAGAAGAATTGGTATCATATAATGTAATAACCAACTCATATATTGCTACTTTGGTTCCATACATTGATAAATTGGTTTCATATATTGTAAAAATGAATTAATATATTGATAATTCGGTTTCATATAAGGACATCTGGTTCCATATACAAATGTATGGCTATTTTGGTAACATATATTGAAGAATTGGTATCATATAATGTAATAACCAACTCATATATTGCTACTTTGGTTCCATACATTGATAAATTGGTTTCATATAATATTATTGTAAAAATGAATTAATATATTGATAATTCGGTTTCATATAAGGACATCTGGTTCCATATATGGCTATTTTGGTACCATATATTGAAGAATTGGTATCATATAATGTAATAACCAACTCATATATTGCTACTTTGGTATCATACATTGATAAATTGGTTTCATATATTGTAAAAATGAATTAATATATTGATAATTCGGTTTCATATAAGGACATCTGGTTCCATATATGGCTATTTTGGTTCCATATATTGAAGAATTGGTATATTGCTCATATATTGCTACTTTGGTTCCATACATTGATAAATTGGTTTCATATATTGTAAAAATGAATTAATATATTGATAATTCGGTTTCATATAAGGACATCTGGTTCCATATATGGCTATTTTGGTACCATATATTGAAGAATTGGTATCATATAATGTAATAACCAACTCATATATTGCTACTTTGATTCCATACATTGATAAATTGGTTTCATATATTGTAAAAATGAATAAATATATTGATAATTCGGTTTCATATACGGACATCTGGTTCCATATATGGCTATTTTGGTACCATATATTGAAGAATTGGTATCATATAATGTAATAACCAACTCATATATTGCTACTTTGGTTCCATACATTGATAAATTGGTTTCATATATTGTAAAAATGAATTAATATATTGATAATTCGGTTTCATATAAGGACATCTGGTTCCATACATGGCTACTTTGGTACCATATATTGAAGAATTGGAATCATATATTGAGATATCAACTTATATATTGCTAACTCGGTTTCATACACTGACGGTATGGTTTCATATATTGTAGCTGTGGATTAATACAATGGATTCCGGTTAAATAAGAAGGTGTTTTCAATTCATATATAGTCGAAGTGAACTCATATATTATCCAAATGGTTACATAAATTGAAAAAGAACAATATCAGACAGCCATGGCTTTCCATAGTTAAATACTCAAGATATGCATTGGATTATAGTAATATTTTGGTGTTACTAATAAAGAGTCCATATGTAATTTTCCTTAATGTTTGTTTTAAACCTAATTGCCTAATATGTGTGGCCAGTCTTTATATGGAAATGAAGAAGCAGTCCAACTAGCTTATGGAACGTTGTTGGTTCTACTCAGGTCTCCGCTCATGCTTGAAATACTGCACTTGGAGGCATTTGATGTCTTCCTCAACCAGTGAAGCTAGAAAGTAGCCTTGTGACCTATAATGTGTTGGTGCAACATTAAACCCAATGCCCAAATAATTTATACTGATAGCATATGAACTTTCCAAACAGTCCTAAGGCTATGATATTATTTTAACAAAACAGTGCTTTAAAAGATTAAAGTGAAAGGTACCTTGAGATACTCTGGTGGTTTTCTAAAGCAGCCTACACCAGGTGGCGTTCCAGTCAAAATGAGATCTCCAGGTTTCAAAGTCATAAACCTACAAAATAAAGAGAAACAGGTTACAAAAACATTAAAGGCTGCACAAAAAAGGAAAGGTATAAAAATATTGTCAAAATAATAACTTTATAAATTATAAATATAAGAAATTTGGTCATCACATAAATATGGAAATTTGTTCATCACATAAATATAGAAATTTGTAAATCACATAAATATTGAAATTTGTAAATCACATAAATAAAGAAATTTGTTTATTACATAAATATAGAAATTTATTCATCATTTAAGAATAGAAATTTGTTCATCACATAAATACCAGTAAAGAAATTTATCCATCACATAAATATTGAAATTTGTTTATCACATAAATAAAGAAATATGTTCATCACATAAGTAAAGAAATATGTTCACCACATAAGTATAGGAATTTGTTCATTATTCAAATAAAGGAATTTATTCATCACATAAATATAACAGTGTGTTTATCACATAAATATAGGAATGTACCTTGTTATAAATGCTATCATTATTCTGTTATCACATAAATATAGGAATGTACCTTGTTATAAATGCTATCATCTGTTCTGTTTTGTGCACTAACTGATTTGTGTTACTGTCCTGTTTTGTGACACCATTCACCCTACACCTTAAGCCAAGGTTATGTGGATCTAAAAATGAAAAATTAGCTCAACTAAACTTTTAAAAAGCTACCATAGTTCTAACAGAAGATCAATTTAGCACATAAGAGTTGTTTAATTGAATAAAAAGCACCAAGTTGCATAAATGAATGACAGAGCTGCAAACTCTGAACAATATATAAGTATATAAAATTATGCCTGAATGCAAATTAGTGCCAAGAAACCAAAATAATGTAATTCCAAAAACTATCACTTTTACACAAAATTACTTAAATGTAAATATTTAATTTAAATATAAATGTAAACATGTAAAAAAAATATTTAATAACAAGTAACATAAAACTTCTAAATTTTGAAGATCTACATGTATCAGAAAAGGCATTGTAATTTGGCATATCTTTAGAATTGTTTGAATGAAAAACTGCCATAAAAACATAAAATAAGTGAATAAAACAACTTAAAGTCTAAAATTGCCTTAAGGAAGCAACTGTTATCATGAAACAACCTGTATATTATTCTAAACTTAAAAGGAACTGCATGTTTTTAGTACAATTTACCATTTTGAAATGTTCTACAACATTTGACTGTTGAACACTTTGGGGAGGACATGGAAGAGATATGTAGCATTCATTCAACGCTACAGTTAATGAACATACTCAATAAAATCAAGTACATAACATTTTAAATAAAGTAGTTATGGAACACCTTCTGGTAATTTTTTTACAAATTCAAATTAATAAATTTAATGCATGTGGGAAAAATTTAGTTCTCTATGACCTTTCTTTAGAAAATGTGTCAAAAGTTAAATCGTATACATTAACACGCACAGTGTGTTAACTGGAGTGCAGGTATTAATTACCGCACTCCAAAGCATACCCTTTGATTGGCTCATTTTTTCTGGAGTTTACTTATTATGACGGCTGAGAAAAGGAAAGGGACAGAAATATCATATTCAGATGCTCGTTCATTGGTTACTTTTTTCTGGGGTTTCATATTGTGACAACAGGGAATGTGTTTTTTTATATTTGCCTTTATTACAAAAGAGAAAGAATCAAAACACTTGTCAATCTGATTTATACTCAGTGGCTATGCACCCCTCGTACAAATCAGATAGCCTTGTGTTTCAATGCTCTATCTATTACTTATACAGCACTTTTAATCAACATACCTCCTAACTCATCTGGTGTGACGATGGATGGACCAAGGGGACAAAACTCATCCATTGCCTTGCCAATGACCCACTGACCACCATTTTTTCCTGGAGTTAACTGCCAATCTCTGGCACTGACATCATTTGCTACTGTGTAACCAAACACATACTGCATTGCATCCTTCACCTACACATTTTAGATACGATTTACTCATCTAAAAATGATCAGTCAATTAAATATTGTTTTCTTTTGTATAAAGGCAAAAACTTGTGAAAAAAAAGATACTGGTTTAAAACTTCCTTTGTAGCCAAAGACAAAAATCAATACTTAGGTAGCGGTGGCCTAATGGGTACGGTGTCTGCCGCTCAACCCAGTGATCATGGGTTCGAGCCCTGAACAGGTCACAAACATGTTTCATATGGCACCAGTACTGGTTGGTTCCAAGAAGCAGACTTGAAAGTGATTGATATAAGCTGCAATAATGTGTTTCGCAAAGGAGCTTAAATAAATATGTATAAACCAATACCTAGGGTCTTATCAGATTCTATAATGTCCTGTTGACATAGGTAAGTCACTAAGACCCTTATCATGCTAAATATCTTAAAAGTGTATAAAGCTATATATCTGCCGTCTGCTGCTTACAAATTTTTTGTTTGAAATTCAAAAAAAAAATAGTTCCAACATGCCTGTATTAAAGAAATATGATTGGTATATTTCCTTAAAGATACATTCAAGGTCTTAGAAATCTGTATTTTTCCTATTCTTTAGACATGTCATGCATGTGTTTAATAATGTTTTGAATAAGAGCATAGTAGATATCTAACAACTGAGGAAGTAGCGTTAAACATGCAGTAATGTATCGTTAAGGTAGCAAAATGTAAAGAAAGCTATATTTTCCAAACAAAATACTAATTCACTGTATAATACCAAATGTGAATAGAGCAAAATAAGCAAAAGATTGTTCATGCATATAGCAAATGTGTAATTTTTTTTTTTAAACTGTGGCAAAATACCAAAAACATTTTTTTGAGAAATAACAATTATAACATGTTTAAGGCATAATTGACGTTTATTGTTTAAGTGTGGGTTCAAATCCTATTGAATAGCAGAACAATATTTTGTTTCTGTAAAATACTACAATGTAGGAAGAGACGACTAGGATGGTGTGCAAGGGTGCGTGAGCCCTTTGCTTGGCACCAATAGCCCTTTTAAGAGCTACCTACTTTCATTATTGTCTCAGGTTACTGTACATTTAGGTTCTAAAAACCTGTACATTTAGGTTCTTATTAACCGCCATACAGTGACCTACTTTTGGCTCAAAATTCATATCTTTGGCTAATATGCCATGGAAATTGCATGGAGGTAAATTATCACCACTTTGTGCTTCAAAATTAATTCTAAGGGCAGTACTTGACAGCAAAAGCTGCTTTTTTTGTGCCTAAACAGGAGGATGAACCCTCATTAGACTACATATATATACATACCAGTTGTAATTTTAGGGAAAATTTCAAAATATCAGTAACTGTAGTTACTCAAAACATTTAGTGAAATGTACTAGCCGAGTATGGTCTGCACTGGGCACATGTGTAAAATCTATTGCAGCTATGCTTAATGAGCTAAGCTAATAATATTGTTATGTGCTATAAAAATAATACCTGAACATTTTTGGCTTCTCTCCCGATAACTATAACCATTTCCACTTCCCAGTCCAAACACTGTAAATTAAATGGAACAATGTTTATTAATTAAGAAATAAACATTACAAGAGCATACAAAACTTAGCATTTCCTTTATAATGCTAACATATGTAATTGAATCTTATATCAGGGTGTCCGTTTGACCCTTGAAATGACTCTTTGACCCTTCAAATTTCCAAAAGGCCTGATGTGACCCTCAGGATTTGTAGGTCCAAATTTTGTTAAAATCATGGGGATTTGGCCTTGTAGTCAGTAAAACTTAGTGGGCAATCCTAGGGTAATATAAAACATAGTACATTTTGTACTTAATTTATTGTATTTCTTTTGCATTTTTGTGTGTTTTATATGAGCCGCATCATGACAAAACCAACGTAATGCGATTGCGACCAGTATGGATCCAGACCAGCCTGCGCATCCGCGCAGTCTGATCAGGATCCATGCTGTTTGCTTTCAGTTTCTCTACTTGTAATAGGGTTTGTAGGCGAACAGCATGGATCCTGATGCGCAGGTTTGTCTGGATCCATGCTGGTCGCAAATGCACTATGTTGGTTTTGTCATGACGCGGCTCATATGTATGTTGATATATGTGTTATATGTTGATATATGAGAATATGTCTATCTATATTCCCCTGAATAAATCAATAGTGTCTTATGATCAGATTTCCTGAATTCCCAAAATTCTTGGAGTGATGACAAATAGTTTAAATGATACCAGTGTACTGGTACATATCCTACACATCATTTAGAATCTTCACACAAATTAATTTTTACAGTGAGTTATTATGTTAATGCCTGGACACAAACTATGTCTTTATCAAATTGTACCAAAATTCAACCATTAAATTGAAGATATATTTATAAAATGCTCAAATTTGATATTTGAAAATACAGAAAATTTGTTCATAGTCAAATGTAAAATATCTTCTTTTGAATACACACAGAGTAGATATTTTACCTTTTTAAGTCAACACACTATACTAGATTGACACATTATAAGTATGTAGTGTCATTTAAAAACAAGTGGCGGTTTTTAAAGGTGGAACCAAATTAACTTGACCAGTAATAGGGAATGCAGCTTCCTAAACATAGTTTATACATTCTTTTATCTAAATTAGACATATTCAGTAAGAATACCCTAGACTTCAGTTCATTTCTGCACTTAAATTATTTTACAGATGAGGACAGTATATCATTAAGGCATACCTCTGTTTCTCTAGGGTATGTTAAGCTATCATTCGGGCCAATTATACAGCTAGGGAACTTGTTGAAGATGACTGGTTCTACAGGTACTGGAGCATTCTGTTCTTCACAATGATCTATATAGTTCATTCCAATACATAACACTTTATCACATGATGTTACTGGAGCTAGTAACTTCACACTGTCTCTCTTCACAATGCAGTCAGTTCTAGATGACAAGCTGAAACAAGAGCACATCATGTGGTGTTAACGGCAACATTCATAAATACATGTATTAAACTTTGACAAAAATTCTTTTAAAAGAAAATGAGGCATAACTCCAAAAACAGCTTTCAGAATTATGCCCCTTGTCTTACAACTGAACCTTGTCATGATAAGCATTCCAAGTTTCATGATGATAACTTTTAAAATGTTTGAATAATAGGCTACATTAAAGGTTTTGTATAACAACAACAACCCTGACAATGCAGCAATCATAGTGAGTAGCTTTTCAAAGAATGCATTGTGTTTGTGTTAAGCCACCTATATATACTAAATATATGAGACATACAAAATTCTTTCAAAATTCTCAGCACAGTCAATTATTCTCAGTCATAAATTCCTGTTTTTGCTATTTTCTCATGTCAAACCTGTTAAATATTTCTTCTGACAATTGTATGGTAATGCTCGCAAATCATTCTGGGACTTTTCCACAGTTCCTCACTTTTTTAGCATGACTAAATTAAGGTGTCATTCAGCACAAAAGCAAAATTTGATAATGGTCTGCTGGACCTCATCAGGGTCACACATCTCCATTTTTAAATAATGTGCTTATATGAGCTCTGTATCAAGTAAAAGAAGATACTGTAAAGATACATGTCTAGTGATTTCCTTGAAAATTATGCCATAAATTAATTTCATAACATTGTGTAGATTTGTAATCCTCATCGACTCTGTTGAAGATTATTTGTGTTAGATTTGTTAATGACAGTTTCTGGCATGGGCAGCATACTATATGATCATAATTAATGCTTTCCAATTTAAGGTATGCATTTTTTCTTCAAATCATATTTTATATCTTACTTCAAATTGATGGAGGCTCACTCGTGCAAAGTTATATAAGGCTATAGCGTTAAATTTTTGCCTAACAGTAATTGTCCAGATTTGAGGGTCACTCCTCACACTTTAATGCTTAATCTGGGTCACACAAGGCATAGTCTCAACTTACAGCAATGACATTAAAAATGGATGTGTGTGTGCATAATTTCAGAGATAAGATAATAGAAAACTTACCTGCTTAACATAAGAATAATTGTACATAATATATGTATAATAAATCCATTAGTTCATAATTAGATCAAGTTATTTCATCAACAAACATCGTGACAACATATAAATAAATAAGTAAATTACAAAATTTATATAAATCAATTAAAAATATATATATTTCACACAATGATGGTACTAACCCATATTCATAGTAAAAATTACCTTGCAGCCGCTTTCCATAGGTCACTTCCCCCCTCGATAAATGTACGCAAATCAGAGGGGATTTTTGGATCTGCCTGGTTTAAGTTGAGTAAATCACCCCCTTGTTTCAGTTCCAATCCAATATATTGCATGCCATTTCGTATAAATTGCATTAACCTCATCTTTAATCCGGGGTTTCTGTGTCAAAATTTGTTATCTTTCAAGCCTTTGTGACCTCATATTTGACCCCCTAGAAATGTTTT
This sequence comes from Ruditapes philippinarum, assembly GCF_026571515.1. NCBI lineage: Eukaryota > Metazoa > Mollusca > Bivalvia > Venerida > Veneridae > Ruditapes > Ruditapes philippinarum. Next base: position 41,114 of record NW_026857336.1, read on the forward strand.
AACCAATCAGGGAATAGAACGTTGTAGATTTTAACCAATACAATGTGAGTTCACAGTTGTGTCATGTGATTCCGATACTTTTGGACAAAATGGCGCAGCCCAGGTAATGCGAAAATTTTATTTGCTTCTCGGTAAAAATACAGCTTAGTAGTTAATGACAACATGTTTTAATGTTACAAAAATTTACTCATCTATAATTGGCAATCCTCTGACTAGAGCTACAAGTGTGTCATTAACACAGTGTGTCAGAGTAGAGTTAAATGTGTCGCTGCCGGTTACGCCTAGACGTGTTGAACATTGCCCTTCTGCCCAATTAAGTAATTTTTCCAGACATTTCACATGACAGACACTTCATCTATCTCTTTTTTACGAAATTTTATTCGACGCTAAAATGTGAGGAAACATCAGTCTGTTACAAGTTTAGCTTACCAAAATTTGTTTTAAAGCAACACTACATGTACATGTACAACTGTACAATGTTATTATAAATATGCATAATTGTAAACAGGAGTCCATGTACATGTATATAAGCTGAAAATAAATCAGCAGTAATCATCCAGGTGTATTTTCCTTTGACTTGAAATGGGCTATAATTGACCGGCCAATTCTTCTTTTTCTTCTTCCAATATACTGGCCACCTTCAACTGACTGAAGTTAACTGCCAGGTTAATGCGCAAGAGGGAAAGAAAGAGTAAAAATAGTGAGGAATATATACAGTGCAGGTTAAAAACGGAAAAGAGTGTGGTTTAGATATAGAGTTGGGACAGATGAGTACGGAATGACTCAACTGTACCGGCTGACGTAGCATCCTGTGGGAGGCTGTTCCAGTCTTTGATGGTGCGTGGGAAGAAGGATTGTTGACGGTATTGTGTACGGCAGTAGGGGATCTTGTAGGATAGGTTCTGTGTATTTCTTGTAGTTGTGGAGTTGGAGGGTATGAGTTGTGAGTTGTCTAGAGCGACCTTGTTGATGACTTTGTAGAGCATGATCAGTCTGGCCTCCTTACAACGTTCTTTTAGTGATTTCCATTCCAGGTCTGCAAGCATGTCTGTGATGCTGGACCTATTGTGAAACTTGTTCTTATTATAACGTGCAGCACTTGGTTGGACCATGTCTAGACGTTGTATGCCATCCTTCTCTTGGGGGTCCCAGACAGTGCTTGCATACTCCACTGTGGGGCAGACTACAGCTTTGTAGGCCATTTCTTTGGTGGAAGTATAGGCGCTATATTAAGGTTTCTTCGCAGGAAGCTGGTGGTACGGTTGGCTTTGTTACAGATGTTATTTATAATGAGCCGCGTCACGACAAAACCAACATAATGGGTTTGCGACCAGCATGGATCCAGACCAGACTGCGCGGATCCGCGCAGTCTGATCAGGACCCATGCTGTTCCCTATCAGTTTTTCTACTTGTTATAGGGTTTGTAAGTGAACATCATGGATCCTGATCAGACTGCGTGGATGCGCAGGCTGGTCTGGATCCATGCTGGTCGCAAACCCATTATGTTGGTTTTGTCGTGACGCGTCTCATATGTTGGCCCAAGTCTAGGTTGTTATTCAGGGTGCATCCAAGGTATTTAGCTGATGTGACATGCTCTAGAGTATGACCATGAAGAGTGTTGTTGTGGCAGATGGGGCTTCTTTTCTTGGAGATGGTGAGGACTTGGCATTTGTCTGGGTGGAAATACATTTTCCATTTCTCTTCCCAGACAGCTAGTTTGTCGAGGTCAGCTTGTAGGGTGGAACAGTCAGACTTGTTGGTGATGGCAAAATAGGCCAGCATATCATCTGCAAATAGTCAGACGACTGCATTGAGACCCTCTTGGATGTCATTAATGTAGAAAAGGAACAGACTTGGGCCAAGGACTAAGCCCTGTGGGATGCCGAATTCTACAGATGCTGTATCTGAGTTTACCCCTTTCAAGACTACAGATGGGGATCTGTTGCTTAGGAAAGCCTGAATCCACAGGTTGGTCTTGCCTCTGATGCCATAGTGCTCCAGTTTGCGGGATAAGAGGCTGTAGCATACCTTGTCGAAGGCCTTGGCGAAGTCCATGATGAGAACATCAGTCTGTTTGCCATTTTCCATGTTCCGGGTTATGTCATCTATGAATTCAAGAAGCTATGTTTCACAGGATCTGCCCTTTCTGAAGCCATGTTGGAGAGGATAAAGAATCTCCTGTTTTTCGGCATGGTTCATGATGTGGCTGGTGACAATGTGCTCTAGGAGCTTGCAGCAGATGCAGGTAAGGGAGATAGGGCGATAGTTTTCTGGTTTATATCTGCTGCCATTCTTGTAGACTGAGGAAACATTGGCTTTCTTCCAGTTATTAGGGATAGTTCTTCCAGTCATTTGGGATGATTTAACCTTGAAATAGACCATACAATGCAATAAACAAATAGACTCGTCTGATTTGAAGGGGGGCTCAGCACAGTGTAAATTTTACTGAAAAAGAAGAAATAATTTAAACACGCAAAATAACGTTTATATGATAGTTCAGATACAAAGTGTGATGAATAATAAGATATTTTTCATTTTTCTCCAAACTTTGCTTCTTTTGTTCAATGATCACAATTATACTGTTTCCTATCGTCTGCTGCTAGTAACTGTGTTTACCTTGAAATTTAAAGTATTTAATTCCTGATATCAAAATGGCACTGTCCATTTAACAAAATGGCGTGCTCCATACATTCTGAATGCTTTTGATTTCTAGATGAAATTTAATATTGTCAAGTCTCTGTGAATTTCATCAAATATTTTGTCCGCTGTAAGATTATTTTGCATCACATTATAATATAAATTTACATTTTACCTTTGGTAAAAACAGTCTACAAATTTAAGTACCAAAGAAAATGTTTTTTGTGACAAAACCACGAAATTTCATGTCCACAAAAATAAGTAACCAACCAAAGCCCTCCCCACACACCCACTGCTTCTCCCGCACCAAACAAAAATGAAAGTAGACAAGTTTTGGTTGACATAAACAATTCTCCTTTAATACACTACTAAATTTTACTGATATTCTTAAAATAAGCAAACCAGAGCCACACAAGCATAAACATTTACTAATTATTTAATGCAAACATTTTTGCTAGTTTGCTCAATCAGTGAAATGTATAACATAATTTATTTTAGTAATATTCTTAGAAATATTTCATGCAGGTAATTAAGTAAAGTAGTTTTACTTTCACATAATTAATTGGCTTATGAAATATTGCATGTGACTTTATAAAGTAGTTTTGGTTTCATATTGCATATTCACAAGTTTTTGGGTGTCTTTAAAAATCAGTGTAGTAATATCGTTTGTTAGAAAGGAACTACTTTTATGATGTCTTTCCAAATAAGGTTTGTGATTTAAAATTATTTGTAAAAGCTAGGTAACAATTAATAACTTTATTTATTTTATTTGTTTTTGATATGGGACTGCAGCATCTCAGATAAGGAGATTATTACAGTTTCATTTTGTTTATCTATTAAGTGTTTATTTTGCTAACTACAGTGAGTACATATGTATATGGTATTATATGACCAATCTTAGAACTTAAAGTAATTAAAGTGATGTTTTGGTCAAAGATGTACAATTGTGTGTTAAATGACATGTTTTTAATTGTCTTTATTTTATGTCTTAAAACCAGAAAACAAAGTGTCATTATAATTTATAGTAAACAAAATTATACAGGCCAACTTAGGGAAAAATATCAAAGTTAAATGTATTACAGGCCCGTCGTCACGATTTTGTGATTGGTGCGGCCAATTTGATTGTTTTTAGGTAGAATCTAGGGGGGTACGGGGGCATGCTCCCCCGGAAAAAAAATTATTCTAGGATGCTCTCAGGGGCGTTTTCCCGTATATTTGGCACAGTTTACAGCCTACCGCTAGTACATGTTATAGTAATATGTCAACGATTTTTTACAGATTTAAGTGCGTCGTAAGTTTTAAGGGTGAAATTTAAGGTTCGCATGACGGACGTACAGGTGTACATAAAAGATGAATGCATGTAACTGATATTTGGCAAATGAAAAATAAACAATAACTGATGTTATTATAATTCTTTAGATGCATTTTTATCTGATGATTATAAATAAACAAATAAAAGAAATATTACAGTACGTGGATTATTGTTTAGCATAAATCACACAATGGTATAAGCTTAAATAACAATCGATGACATGATGGAAGAATAGTACATAACGAGTCAACAATAACCACTTTTTGTTTAGCAGTAACTTGTATTTTGTTAACAATAATCTTACACAACACAGAGTCTCATTTTATGTAAATTTTCCAAAAACACATCGCCGTCATTCTCTGGTAGTAATGAACTCATCGGCAATTACACGTAAGTTGAGTGGATTTTAACTTGAGACATTGTCGATCTCAGGTATGTTTTAATTCTTCTGAACGCCGAGAATGTCCTTTCACTGGTAGCATTAGTAGCAAGCATTACTAACAAAATCTAGCACCGACTGTTCTGACTCAAATTTCAAAATGTCGGGTAGAGTAACAGTACTATTTACTGATTTGGCAAAATGTGAACGTAGCAGCTGAAGCTGCGCATCTATAAGATGTCTCGGATAATATCGTTACCACAGAACCATGTTCTCTAGTGGACTCGGTCTTCAAACGTTGTGCGGCCTATATACGTACGTTTGAATTACGCGATATCCCGGTTGGTCAAATAACTCTTTAACACTGGCGATGGCAGGATCGATTGCTTCAAAGTTACGGGGTGGTAGCCAACATCGTGCCCCATCTCGAATCGTGTGGGCGCCTTTCTCTTGTGTCCTGTTGTTTCTTCGAGTCATGTTGGTATATTACCGCGCACTGCATAAGGGGCCAGTTAAGTGCCAAATTGCTTATCAGCGATGCGTGTTTTTTTTTGTTTTGTTTTTTTCTCATTTTTGGCCAAAATATTGGTCCGGCCAAGGCCGGACCGGCCGGACCATCGACGACGGCCTTGTATTAGTGAAGGAAATGCAGAAATCAATGAAAACTTCTTAAGTTCAAAACTTTCACAGAAATGATAAAGTGTTTTTTCCAGAGTAAAACTCCTTGAAAATTGTCTAAGTTTCCACTTTCCAGAGTTTCCAGAACTGTTTCATGATTATTTCTTTTGAAGAAAAAGTCAAGTTCCAGAGTTCTCCATGAAAATTGTTCCAGATCTCGAGTACTCTGTAATTACTATGGAAGTTAGCTAATATTTCCATGAAAGTTCATGAAAATTCAGTTATTTTCCAGAGTTTTTCCAGACAGACTGGAAAATCTACAGACAGGAATTGTTTTTACACATTTACAACTTCAAAGCTTCAAACTTTGAGATGCATTAATGTATTTTTTGAGTGAACAGATAGAAAAATGAAACGAAAATATCCTGATATGAGGGTTCTGTGCAATAGTAGCTGTAGCATATCATTACATAGATGTTCAGGCTGGCCTGTCTCTATACTGTTGCACACATTTTAAACCCTTACATCCATTCTCAGGCCTTTAAGGTACATGTATGTAGTTCTTGCAATCAAAAATGAAAATACAATTGATTAAAAGGTTTTAAGAAGGGAGACAACACATCAACACCAGGTTGGTTATATTTATTTATTAGAAAATGAAAATTGACTAGTTTACAATTCCAGGTTAACTAACTGATCCTTAAAACATTTTGTGTATTTAAATTAAGTACATGTAGTTTCAGTTTCACATAAAACTAGTTATTGTCTTATGAAACATTGTGTGTGTCTTTATATAGAATTTTTGGTGTTAAATTGCAAAATGGGTTCACAGGTATTTTAGGTGTTATCTAAAATCAGTGTAGTAATATCATTCCTTTCAGAAAGGAACTACTTTTATGATGTCTTTAGAAATAAGGTTTGTGTTTTACAAATCATTACTAGACTAGATAGATTAAATAACTTTGTTTATTTTATTGTATTTTTCTTTAATTGTTCATATTTACGTGGACTTATTTATTTTTCTGTTTATTACATCCGCTTTTATCATTTTTACTAAACTGTGGTGGTGTAATGGTAGTTTTCACTCAGGATCACTCATTGAAATAACCAGAACACAGTTCAGCTTCCACATCATTCCTGTGCAGACTGTCAAGCAGTTTACCAGTACTAGTTGCCTCAACTTTTGCAAGGAACTAAAAACTTCTATACATGCCAGAGCAGAGGTACACTTTGAAGTACTGTAGAAAAGATTTCATGATCAGTCACAACGAAAGTGACCTGCACCGTCTTGGAAACATACTCCAGTCCAACGCTCTACTTATTAATGAATAAAATAGATTTTTACTCTTTTACCAACACAGCCTTTATTTATGTCTTTCATATTTGCCAGGAAGATTACTTGCATGATATTCTTCCTTTTGTTTGAGCTAGGGGTCAGTGGGTCAAGGTCAATAGTGCCAATAATAGATTTCTACACATTTGCTTAAACAGTCTCTTTTTTTTGCCTGATGTTTCTCATATTTGAAAGGATGATAACTTGCATGGTCTTCTTCCTTTGGACTGATGTAGGGATCAGTTGGATCCAGGTCACCTGTGGTAAAAATAGATTTTTACACTTACGCCAATACAGCCTTTATTTATAGACAGATGTCTTTCATATTTGGGAAGAAGATATCTTGCATGATCTTATTCCTTTGGATTGAGTTAGGGGTCAGTAGATCAAGATCAGGGGTGCAAAAATAGATTTCTATACATTTGCTCATTTGTGCTAACAATAGTTTTCACACTTTTTTACAACCTTTGTAAAAATAATTACCAATTTCTCATATTTACATGGAACAAACCTAAGTTTGTCCTTTAAGTTTTGATGGAATTTGGGGTCTCTAGGTTCAAGGTCAAGGTCTTGCATTTATATATATATTTGATAAAGTTTAATTGCTAAGTTGAATATTTTTCAACTTCATCTCAAGTCATAGCAATGACTTGCCAACTTATATTTTTCACATTACAAAATGCTATGAATGTTAACATTTATTTACAATTTTTTTGCAATTTTTCTGTCCGATAACTGAGTGAATGGGTAAACCTTTTTTGGAAAATTCTTACTGACAAGAATCTTAGCTTGGGGCATGTGTTTAACAAACACGTTTTTGATTTACTTGAATCAACTGTCCTTGGATGGTAACTTGAACCTTTGTTTACATAACAAAATTCAATAACAATGCAAAAAAAACAACAGGTATGGCAGATTTTAGTTACATAAATAAAATGTGATTTGAAATGTCAGGTTTTCATGTGCCTACATAGCACAACAGGCAGAGCATCTGTGAGCCTGTGTAAGTGTTGTAATTATGTATTTACGTGTTTGAACCATGATTAAGTAAAAAATATGTATTTAGTATTTTAAGTTTCTTTTTCAAAAAAAAATAAAAAAATCTTAATTGTTATGACACAAGTATGGTTTGTTTTGTTTGAAGTACATTTCATAAGAATAGTTTTTTATACCAACATTAATTGAATATGCACTTGTGTAGAGGTCAAGCAAAATGTCAACTATCCAGAGGAAAGTGAAAAGAAAACTGACTACATTATTAGAAATGTAAAGGTTGTAATGAAATAAGGAACCTTGTAATGAAATAAAAATGTTATATTTTGATCCTTGTAATGAAATAAAGAATGTTATATTTTGATCCTTGTAATGAAATAAAGAATGTTATATTTTGATCCCTATATTCATATCATGAATATTTTATAATCATAGTATTTTAAAGTTTAATTTATAAAATGTTAAATGAAAAAAAAACCAGAATTTTTTTTATATTGATGGGTACAAAATAAATGAAATTAAAAAGAAAAAAAGAGAAATAAATGAAGTAGAAATTTAGAATAAATATTCAAATGATCATTATAATAATAACGACTTTTTTTTAAAGAGGAAACACAGTAAGGCAAGCCCAGTCTCCCCTTTGAGCCTCTCTCATAATGTACATATTACATACAGTTACAATGAATGTATAAACAACAAACTATTAACAACATTATATCAACAAAATATAACAGAAAGACAAAATAAATAAAAAAAAAGATGCAAAGAGAAAAGAATAATTACAGAATGTAGTGTTCGAATCTATGAGTTCAAATCTTTGAAGTTACATTATCTTTGATTTGACAACTGAGCCACAACTGCCCCCTAGCACCTGCTTAAGCGGTACTCAATTTTCAACACTTAAAAGTACTGGAATCAATGATTCGCAATGACCAGAAAAATATAACAACCCCTATTATTTTTAGCTTGACAATTCAAAGAATAGAGAGAGCTATTCAGTATTGTACACACTCCATCATCTGCATCGTCATCACTCTTTAATTAAGTTGTTGTTTGCAAGTTGGTTTCTCCAAAACTATTGAAGGGAACTGGCAGAATTTGTAATTATCTAGCATATTGGGCACACTTTCCATGACTCTGAAGTACCTTTTAACAGAGTTATGCCTCTTTTATTATTGTCAAGCACTGAGAATAGTTGAGCCGGCTGCCTTATGAACAACTCTTGTTTATTATTGTGTTGACCTTGACCTTTAAATTTCTTCTCTTACAGTGTTCCAGCGTTGATACCCAACCTTGATGTGAAGGACACTGCATATGACAGTGTGATAGTTGTAACAGACAAGGTTGAAAAGTTAGTTGGAAATTTGGAATGTCTCAAAGCACCGATAGAAAATTATGCTAAGGTAAGATATATTTTATAATTATATAGACCATTAAAAAAGGTTAGAGGGACAATTCCAAATAATGAGCATTTCTGAGGAACAAATATTCACCATTGGTAAACATTTCTTAGGCACAGACAATCCTCAGTGGTAAGCAGGTCTGAAGGTCAAACATTCCCCAGATTTTAGAAGGTTTTAGGAATAGACATCTGACTGAGATGCTTGCATTTCTGAGGCACAGACAATCTAGACTTAGGTGCAGACATTACCTACATTACCTAGTGGCAATCATTTCTGAGGCACAGACAATCTAGACTTAGGTGCAGACATTACCTACATTACCTAGTGGCAATCATTTCTGAGGCACAGAACAATCTAGACTTAGGTGCAGACATTACCTACATTACCTAGTGGCAATCATTTCTGAGGAACAGACAATCTAGACTTAGTGCAGACATTACCTACATTACCTAGTGGCAATCATTTCTGAGGAACAGACAATCTAGACTTAGGTGCAGACATTACCTACATTACCTAGTGGCAATCATTTCTGAGGAACAGACAATCCTAGACTTAGGTGCAGACATTACCTACATTACCTAGTGGCAATCATTTCTGAGGAACAGACAATCTAGACTTAGGTGCAGACATTACCTACATTACCTAGTGGCAATCATTTCTGAGGCACAGACAATCTAGACTTAGGTGCAGACATTACCTACATTACCTAGTGGCAATCATTTCTGAGGAACAGACAATCCTCAGCGGCAAGCCAGTTTGAGGAACAAACATTCCTGAGTTGTAAGCAATTCAATCTGAGGAACAGACTGGATACACTAAATGAACCAAGTGTTCAACCACTTCATATTCTACCCTTCTACTTTAGCTCCAAAAAAAATAATCAAGAAATTTGTACCTTCTAAACTCTAAACACTGTTAAGGTGGCATTATATATGTTTCGTTTTGCAAATTAACCCTTGTGAAGTAAAGTCTGGCTCTAAAACTCAGTTTAGAGAACAAGACTTGAAATTTTATCAATAATTACTGTAAAGCATAATTTGATTATCTAAAAAAAAAAAACAAACCCATCCCGATATAAGGTTCTACTGTTTTAAGTTTCCAGGTAAATTTTGCTACACAGAATGCCTTTGCCTGACATTATCTTGCATTACAGTATAAAGTTTCTGACATTATCTCTCCTTACAGTCAAGTTTCTGACATTATCCCCCCTTACAGTCAAAAGTTTCTGACATTATCTCTCCTTATAATAGTCAATAGTTTCTGACATTATCTCCCCTTTCAGTCAATAAGTTCTGACATTATCTCCCCTTACAGTCAAAAATTTCTGAAATTTTCTCCCCTTATAGTCAGAAGTCTTTGACATTGTTTTCCCTTACAGTCAATAGTTTCTGACATTATCTCCCCTTACAATCAAAAGTTTCTGACATTTATCTCCCCTTACAGTCAATAGTTTCTGACATTATCACTTTTACAGTCAAAAGTTTCTGACATTATCTCCCCTTACAGTCAAAAGTTTCTGACATTATCTCCCCTTACAGTCAAAAGTTTCTGACATTATCTCCCCTTACAGTCAAAAGTTTCTGACATTATCTCCCCTTACAGTCTAAAGTTTCTGACATTATCTCCCCTTACAGTCAAAAGTTTCTTACATTAACGTCCTTACAGTCAAAAGTTTCTCACATTATCTCCCCTTATAGTCAAAAGTTTCTGATATAATCTCCCCATACATTTAAAAGTTTCTGACATTATCTTCCCTTACAGCCAAAAGTTTCTGACATTATCTCCCCTTTTAGTCAAAAGTTTCTGATATTATCACCCCTTACAGTCAAAAGTTTCTGACATTATCACTTTTACAGTCAAAAGTTTTTGACATTATCTCCCCTTACAGTCAAAAGTTTCTGACATTACCTCCCCTTTTAGTCAAAAGTTTCTGACATTTTCTCCCCTCATAGTCAAAAGTTTCTGATATTATCTTTCCTTACAGTCAAAAGTGTCTGATATTATCTCCCCTTACAGTCAAAAGGCTAACCATAAAAATGTCACACATTTTCTTTAACCATAAAATAGACATTAAAGGGAGAAAATAATTTGAAAATTCTGTGATAAAACTGATTGATTTGGCTCCCTTTTTTTCTAGTGATTTGGCTCCCTTTTTTTCTAGGAACATTTATAAGCTTCAACTGTTCTATATTTTTCTCAAATATTAGTTATCGATGTAAAATACTTTTAGATCGAGTCCTGCTTTTTTACATAAAACAAAATGGTCCAATGACTGTGAGTATATTGACTTTTTGTTTTGACTAATGATGCTAATTGTTGTGTTAATATGGAGTAATAAACATTTAGCATGCTGGCATCAAATTAAATGTTAAAAGTACACATGTTTACAGTGTCCTTTACTGTTTAGGTGCCATTTTGCATTGATAATGTTATCTTTACTGTGTATGAGTGCCTTAATTATATGATGTTTACTGTGTATGAGTGCCTTAATTATATGATGTTTACTCTGTATGAGTGCCTTAATTATATGATGTTTACTCTGTATGAGTGCCTTAATTATATGATGTTTACTGTGTATGAGTGTCTTAAATTATATGATGATAACTGTGTATGAGTATCTTAATTATATGATGTTTACTCTGTATGAGTGCCTTAATTATATGATGTTTACTCTGTATGAGTGTCTTAATTATATGATGTTTACTGTGTATGAGTATCTTAATTATATGATGTTTACTCTGTATGAGTGTCTTAATTATATGATGTTTACTGTGTATGAGTGTCTTAATTATATGATGTTTACTCTGTATGAGTGTCTTAATTATATGATGTTTACTGTGTAGGAGTGTCTTAATTATATGATGTTTACTCTGTATGAGTGTCTTAATTATGTGATGTTTACTCTGTATGAGTGTCTTAATTATATGATGTTTACTGTGTAGGAGCATCTTAATTAAATGATATTTACTGTGTAGAAGTGTCTTAATAATTAACCAGGTTTTCCGAAGGAAAAAACTGGTTATTAGATTGAGGTATGTCGGCGGGCGGATGGGCGGGCGGGGGGTGGGCGTTAACAATTTCTTCTGTGCGCAACTCCTCCTACATTTTCTCAACGGATTTTGACCAAACTTTCACAGAAGCTTTGTCATCAAGTGCCCTGGCGCATATTGTCGGAGTTTTGCCATTGGATAATATTTGACCTAATTATGGCCCTTTGTTGTTTTTTCTTATATAGAATATATAGTGAACAATTTCTTCTGTGCGCAACTCCTCCATCATTTCTCAACGGATTTTGACCAAACTTTCACAGAAGCTTTGTCATCAATCAAGTGCCCTGGCACATATTGTCGGGGTTTTGCGATTGGATAATATTTGACCTAATTATGGCCCTTTGTTGTTTTTTCTTATATAGAATATATAGTGAACAATTTCTTCTGTGCGCAACTCCTCCTATATTTTTCTACAGATTTTGACCAAACATTTACAGAAGCTTTGTCATCAAGTGCCCTGGCACATATTGTCCGGGTTTTGCCATTGGATAATATTTGACCTAATTATGGCCCTTTGTTTTTTTTCCTTATATAGAATATATAGTGAACAATTTCTTCTGTGCGCAACTCCTCCTACATTTCTCAACGGATTTTGACCAAACTTTCACAGAAGCTTTGTTATCAAGTGCCCTGGCACATATTGTCGGGGTTTTGTGATTGGATAATATTTGATGTAATTATGGCCCTTTGTTTTTTTCCTTATACAGAATATATAGTGAACAAATTCTTCTGTGCTGAACTAGTCCTACATTTCTCAACAGATTTTGTTCAAACTTTCACAGAAGCTTTGTTATCAAGTGCCCTGGCGCATATTGTCAGGGTTTTGTGATTGGATAATATTTGACCTAATTATGCCCCTTTGTTTTTTTTCCTTATACAGAATTATCAATATATAGTGAACAAATTCTTCTGTGCTGAACTAGTCCTACATTTCTCAACAGATTTTGTTCAAACTTTCACAGAAGCTTTGTCATCATGTGCCCTGGCGCATATTGTAGAGGTTTTGTGATTGGATAATTTTTGACCTAATTATGGCCCTTTGTTTTTTTTCCTTATACAGAATACATTTTTTCCTTATACAGAATATACAGTGAACACTTCTTCTGTGGCAATTCCTCCTACATTATTCATGTTTTACATTGCACAAAGTTACATTGTTTATTGCTTGCATTTGTATTACAAATACAACATATTTATCTACAATGGAGATAATTGAAAACCTGGTTTCGTGGTATTGCCATGTTTCTTGTTTGATATTAACTTTGTAGGAGTGTCTTAATTATTTGATGTTTTCTGTGTAGGAGTGTTTTAATCATGTGACCTTTCAGTGTAGGAATGTCTTAAAAGTTTTCTACACGAAATCAGATTTACATCAGAAACTCGTAACAGTCAAACCTTAGTTGAAGACCACCATGGGGAAAGGATACATTTAGAAATCCATTCATTGTGTTATCCTATGACTCTTTCTCAAAATTGTGTTGACCTATGACCCCTTTTCAAAATTGTGTTGACCTATGACCCCTTTTCAAAATTGTGTTGACCTATGACCCCTTCTCAAAATTGTTATCCATTGACAATAATATTGGAAGGATATTGTAATGTTGTCCTCCGTCCCAATCTCATATTTTAGCGTCACTTTATATAATTTCCATTAAACTTGGCAGGAATGTACATGAACATTGTTTCTATTTATAGAAAAATGAGGTTCACCGAATGTCGTAGAAAACCTACCCATATTGGTTATTAAGTTATGGCTCTTATGTTATGGCTATTTAGAGATAAGTTATTTTTAGGAAATTTTTAGGTTTACAACAATCTAGAATAACCCACCTGCCTACCATTTTTCATCTTGGTTGTCTATATGCTTGACAGGGTATACTGATTTATAAGTGAAAAAAAAGGCAAGTATGATTGAAACTGTTTTAGAACACTGATTAAATAGACAAGCGGTTACAAATGTTTTATGTCTATATTTACTAAATTTGAAAACCACCAGAAGTCACAGGTGTAACTTACATTTTGACTGATTGAAATTAAAAAACAAAATGTAATTTATTGTTTTGTTCTTGTTTGTGTACAGGTGGACAGTATAGATGATGTGGTTCTGATACAAACTGATGTGGTACCATCTGGAAGACTAGTAAGTTGCTATATATTGTATTAAAGGCACATTTATAATATTCCTCAGAAATGGATATATATTTTTCCATCTTTAGAAAGGACAAACATGAGTTTTAAAATATAAATATAATGGTTTCAAGCATGTAAGATACTTAACACCGGGAAAAAGTAGCACTGAATATGAAAGTCTTTGTCATAAAAGTAGTCACCAAGGTGACTGGTCCAGAAGTTACATGATTGTAATCTTTTTACAGTGGTTAATCTCCAACCCTGCTAATTTGTTTTGGTTTGAATTTTAAACAATCAGGTCATTTTTTGTCAAAATTGTGAAGGGGCCTGGGCCTTTTCATTTTGTGAAAAAAAGCGCGATAAAAAAGATATGTAATAAAATTGTGAAAAAAAAATGACATATTACTTGGCATTTTGCAACATTTTGAAACCGGAAACGGTTGATTATAATATCTGACCTGTATAAAATCTGCTATAAGTCAGTACATTAAACCGGTTCACATGTGCAAAAACCATTTAACTTGATTAAAACTATTTCTGTGTTATTGAAATTGGCATAGGTAAACAATGTATTTCGAATACAAAGTCCCAATATTTAGTGAAATCTCTTTTGAAATTGTGAAATTTTTTTGCCACGTTGTGAAAAAAAGTGCAATTTTGAATTGTGAAAGGGCCTTATAACTGCCCTGTGATAGAAAGGAAAAATGCCCTGCAATCCATACAAAAGTTCAAGGGATTTCAATATCAAAATTGAAAAAAAATGAGCTACAGTACAGAGCCTGATCAGATTGCTCAGAATAATGCATAGAGGAGCACCTGAGGTTTTCCAGCACCAGTAAAGCTTGAATGTCACGTTATTATCTGTACAGACTGTTGGTTTGACGTAAAACCCTGCTAAGCAACAATTTTTTTTCACAGTGTAAGTGTGACTTAAAAATCCAACAAAACAAACTTTTTTAAAATGATTACTTACAAAATAATACAATACATTTTTGCATAAGAAGATATTTGAGCCTCGTCATGACAAAACCAACATAATGGGTTTGCGACCAGCATGGATCCAGACCAGCCTGCGTATCCGAGCAGTCTGATCAGTATCCATGCTGTTCGCTTACAAACCCTATTACAAGTTGGGAAACTTATAGCGAACAGCATGGATCCTGATCAGACTGCTGGTCGCAAACCCACTATGCTGGTTTTGTCGTGACGCGGCTCATTTATATTTTTAAAATAGATATGGTCACCTACTGGACCTCTGGACAGAGATTATGATGATGTTAGGAGGTTTTATGATGCCGGGTATAAAGGTATAAAAAGGTATGATATTAGTTTCTTCATGAATAGTAAAGTTTGATGCTAAATGGTTAAGATTGTCAGCAAATACCCATTATCGCTATTTCTTTGGTTCATAAAGAATTTATTTTAGTTCGATTGTGTAGGAAGCTATGTATTTAAAGAAACACTTTCGAATCCGTTCCTTGAACCAACCAGTTCTGAGCATTGAGTGCTGTTTCTTGCACGAAAAAACAACGCCTTGCCCCTGATGGGGTTTGAACCCAATGTAGCAATGGTTGTCATCATATTATATTATGACTAGCTGTTTGCCACTGTTGGTTTGATTTGTATGATTTAAGATTAACTTTGGCAAATGATAATGGTTGTTATAACTAGCTCTTCACCACTGTAGGTTCACTTTGTATGATTCAACATAAACCTTGATATCTGTATGATTATGGTTGTCACCATAAAATAAACATATAATAACATGTTCCTGTACACTATGGGTTCAATTTGTATGATTCAACATAAACCTTGATATCTGTATGATTATGGTTGTCACCATAAAATAAACATATAATAACATGTTCCTGTACACTATGGGTTCAATTTGTATGATTCAACATAAACCTTGATATCTGTATGATTATGGTTGTCACCATAAAATAAACATATAATAACATGTTCCTGTACACTATGAGTTTGATTTGTATGATTCAAGATTAACTTTGATATCTGTATGATTATGGTTGTCACCATAAAATAAACATATAATAACATGTTCCTGTACACTATGAGTTTGATTTGTATGATTCAAGATTAGCTTTTTGTAACAGTAATGGTTGTCACTATGTAATAACTTTAGGTAATAAAGTAAGGCGTTAAATTGATCTTGACCTTGAATTTTTTTGTAGGAAGTATTTTTCTTTCAAGGTATATAACATATTTATACGTATTACATGAAAGCTATTCGATTCTGACTTGACCAAAAATATTAAAAGTTTTAGATAATTCAGTAGATAAACATTCTTGCCTGCTGAGACAACATTTTTGCCATTTGTTCAAGTTATCTATTCTCATCTGTTTTTGTTTATATATCTAAAGCCACACAATTCAAAAGCTATTTTTGATAGAATATAAACAAAACAATAATTCATGAAGCATTCTTTCTATTGTTGTGGTAATTTGTTGTGCATATTTTGTTTATTTTCTTTATTTGTGAAGTTATTTTTATGCTCCCCAAAAATTTGACGTACGTCCTGAATTCATGGCTGGCCCATAACTTCATTATTTGAAGTCCGATTTTACAACTATTTCACAGAAATGATCACCACAATGAGACATTGTGTCCGGTGCAACATTTGGGTCCCTACCTTGAAGGTCAAGGTCACAGCATGACCTTGCAGCAAAATCATGTCCGGCGCATTACTTTGTTATTTAAAGTCGGATTTTACAACTATTTCACAAAAATGATCATCATGTTGAGACAATGTGTTGTGCACAATATTTGGGTTGTTTTTACACTTTGAACTTTGTCTGTGGCATAACTCTGACACAACAAGAGGTATACCTTCCTGTGTCCAAAACCTAATCGGGGAGCATCACCCGGTTCAACCGGCTCTTGTTTGCCTTTTGTCTTATTTTGCCTTATTTGTCACATTCATATAAAAGAAATAATTAAGAATTTGTTAGTTACTACTATTCCCCTGATATAGACAGAGGGTTACAGATTTATTGTTGTCAGTTTGGTCAGTATAAACTAAATAGGGAGGTGTGTGTTGGGAAGGGGGGTTGCAATCTAACTAAACAGAACAAAAGAAATCAAAGACTCATTTAACATAGATTAAGGGGCCAAAACATAGATTAAGGGGCCAATCAGCTCCTGTATTAAACATAGAAATATAATTATAGAAATAGACTCATATTCCATTTAAACATCTGTGCTTCAGCCCAACTTTAATTTATCATTATTTATCTGACGCAGAAAACTTCAAATATTTCAGTTAGACTTAAAATTTATGTTTGGCTACATACTATTGAGAAGCGGTGCAGTGCATCCAGGACATTTGCCCCCTCCATCCCAAGTCTAAAAATGCATAATTGGACGTTTGTCCCCCATTTTAAATGTAAAGATGGACACTGTGCTACACACCTACCTCCACAGCTTTGAAAATGAATGTCAAATGCAGTCTCAAGCATATGTGTAAATGAAAATGCAACAATAAATGCTTAATGATGTATTTGATGTAAATATATATATGTATAAAGATATATATATATGTGTAAGTTAAAGAGTGCATTTGATATACATTAAGCAAATTTCAAACTGGAGGGGGGGAGGGGGTAAGTGTCCATTTTTTCATTTCCATCAGGGGGCAAATGTCAAATGATGCATTTTTAGACTGGGGGCATTTAAGTGCCCTGGATAGGAAATGTCAATTAATGTGCAAGGTCCCCCAGAAAGTTGAAGGAAAAAATTCTTATCATTTGATGTTGGCACTATAAGTTCTGTACTTATTAGAGTATTATATTAACATTGAAATTTTTTCAGAGCAATGAAGGCAGGAAGCAAGTGGCCTTTGTTTGTTAGACCAATTGACAAGACGTTCCCCGAGGCTGGTAAATGTGCGACACTTGGTGCCCTTCAAGCTGCTTATGTGGTATTTATATAATTTTAAGCTTATCTATTTCAAAGTAAAGAAAAGTCAAGCTATTTTGATAGTTGAAGGCGGCAGTGGTTGTAGTTGTCATCATCATACATAAAACTTTAATGTAGCTCATTATTTAAAAGTTATCAGCATGACACTTGGAATACTTGCCTTATCTTCACAAGGTGCAGTTGTTAAACAAGGGACATAATTCTGAAAGGTACATTTTTGAAGGTATGCCCCTCTTTTAACTTTGATTTCTTGTCAAAATTGGTTATTTTAACAGTTTAACATTAACACCTCATGCAGTGCTCCTGTCTAAATATGTCCTGGTACCATATCAAAAAACATGGTCTGAATTCATTACTGCATGGCTGTTTATAGTTAAGATATGCAGTAAAGATTTTCAACAAAAATATAGACTTTTGCTATGTCTGGCATATTTTATTTGTGTACTTCCATAATCTGCTTTGATGATGACATGTATTGTATGTGTAACTCCTCTAAAATGAATGGGAGAAAATGTCATGAAAGCAAGTAAAGATTGGACTCTATAAGACTCATATAACCAGATAGAATGGTACTGGGAGAAAATTTTATATAAAGAAAAAATCATATAACCGAGTAAAGATGGTACTTGGAGAAAGTATCATATAACAGAGTAAAGATGGTACTTTGAGAAAATGTCATATAAGTGAGTAAAAAATGGTCATAAAATTTGTAAAGATGGTACTCTATATATCTTGAAATAACCTTCTCTTTGAAATGATATGGATTATTGAATGTTTTAAAATTTCAGTTTTTATGAATTTGCCGTAATAATGTGTTACTAGTTGATTTATTTTATGAAAAGCCTTTAGAAATCCGTGAAGATGTACCAAACAGGGCGAAGAAGGTGGATAAGATTGGAATCTGGTGTGACGACCTTAACAGAGTCAAAGCTGGAATTGAAAAACTGAATGCTCTTGAAATGGGCAGGTAATATAACAAAAAAAAAACAGTGCTTGTTTCGTATCCACATAATTGTATATCTATTGGCTAGTTACTTTGGATACAGTATGGAGTCAGGCCAACCTGCACACTTGTGAAGTATGTACAGGCTCTATACTGACAATGGTTGCTTAACTTTTGCATTTTGCATATGATATTTCTCAGATTGCCAAAGTCTTGTGTAGGGTAGAATAAATTTCATTTTTTTGATTATCGTTTTTTTATTTGCTTCTGGGAAAGTTTGTTATCTTTGCCCCATTGGAGTCCCTGTGAAAAATCTCAACTATTATATATTAGTTGAGTTATATTCCTACATGAATCAATGATGAAAAAACTCATACATGCCATATTTCCAGCCACCGAGAAAAAGCAGGGCTTTTGGACCAAAAATATCTACCTATCGAAAACCTTGCTATAATTTGCTATTTTCATGTTTAAAACAAAGATAAATTACAAGTACTACATGACTTGTGTCTGAAATGTGCTACATCCAAATTTATATACAATTTCGTAAATGAAATTAGTGACATGGTTAGCATTATATGTTATTATACATCTGTAATTTATTCATATTTTAATCATACGAGGGTTGTCCCAAAAGTCCGTGACAAATTTTATAGCCGGTTCTTTTTTAACGCCAATAGAAAATAATTCACAAATATAACCGTTAAGTTTATTATTTAACATTACAACAAATCATTTACAAAAAATCTACCCTAGTTACTTAGAAATTTTCAGTATTAACGACATTGGTTTGAGTTGCCGGCGCACGTCAAATAATTTACATTTTGTTATGAATAGGCTGAAATTAATTACGTATATTTCAAATATCTGATGATGTGTCTGCACAATGTCACGTTGACTTCCTCTGCTGCTATGTTTAAATCATCTCTGAAAATTTTAGATTAATAACTTAAAAAACGAAAAGATACGAATAAATGAAAATATTTCATATAAAATAGGAAAGTTAAAATGGCGACGTTCGAAGAATTTGCGGCGCAGTGAACATGTCACTCAGGTTTCATGACTATTTCGAGATGACACATGTAACGATTTTCAACAAATATACCAAATATAACAGTGTAGCAACATATTCTGAGCATTTGTGTACAAAAGGCATGAACGGAACCAGAGCTTTGCGCTACAAAAAGCTAAAATAAGGAAAACACGGATAGGAATCTTCGTCGCCTATTTCCTACAGCTAAAAACAGGAGTAACGAGACCGGAAGTTCGCATATAGCAAAAATTAATGTATGCCATCCAAACATTCAACAGACATTAACAACCACATGATTTAAGTCAGAAATTGACGATTTATGGGTACCATTATTGCGTTGAAAGCCATTGAGAGTATTTGAGAAAGGCGCCTTATATTGATTTAACGCCGTCTTTGACGTTGGACGTGCGCCGCGATTCAGTTAATTGCCATGGTGTTTATGGCATATTTTTGTTGTTTGTTGATAATTATCTATGAAAATTTGTGAAAATGTTTAAATTATATGGGTTTATAACATATTAAAATATCAAATTCGTACCTATTTTATTTAGCTTTTAATCAATCTTGTCACAGAATATTGGGACAACCCTCACATATTATACAATTTTTTCGAAATCATGAAAGTGGAAAAGATTAGATATAATTTTTTTTGCACTGGAATTAATTTTTTTTTGCTCTGGAATTTAATGTGCAAAGAATTCTTGATGGAAATATCGGTAATGGCTAATGCTGTTTTGATTTCCTGTTTCACTTTAAAAATAATGTTATATGTATTTATGTATTTTGAATAATTAGAGGCTGTTTAGCTATTATATTTCATACATTTATTGTGTTCTTTACAGAAAACAATTACAGTTATATGTAAACTTTTTTTTTTTTACTTTAAATCCCCTTGGTAACCTTGATACGTCAGCATCAAACTCTGCTAATCTTTGATTTCCTATTAATTACTTTTTATCTAAAGACATTACATCATTCCTTACTTCAATCAACTTCAAAGACAAAACACTGACACAACATTCAAGACGGAGATACGTGTCCCAAAATATTGAAACGTTACGCATTCAATATCGGATGCCTTTTCTTTGTTTAGCGCCTGATTGACACTGATTGACAGGATCATTGAGAGAGAGTCATGTCATGCATTCCTATAATAATAATAATAATAATAATAATAATAAAGGTTTTATTTAAAGAGGCAACATAGTTGGGCATGCCCAGTCTTCCCTATGAGCCTCTTAAATATACAATGTACATAATATAAACATTTACAAACAAAAGGTATGATAAACAACAACAAAACTGCAAATACCATGTTACGAGTTAAGAAACATGTAAAATGAAAATCTAGAGAAAAAACATTATATAAGAATATAAACATTGCAATTCAGATATACATTTATCATTTTATAATACAACTTGATGTGTTTTATTCCCACCAGAGAACCACCATTTCAGATAATTATTTTTGAACTACTGTAAATTTGATCCTTAGATCAATTCCTTTGTTTATTGTTGACAGCTGTTGAAAATAATTGAAGTATGTCGGAGTAATTATCAACTAGTACCCTACCGTTTTTATCGTTGTAAATGTGCTTAAAATACCAAGTGTATTGTTAAATTACGTTTTATGTTTTTAATTTTTTATTGCTTGGATTCTTGAAAATGGGGGATTTGATCCCATGGCGGGATATTGGGGAACAAGCCTAAAAATCGGGGGATTTTTCTCCCCAGCAGAGGATATGGCATGTATGAAAACTGCATTGTTATATATCAAATTATCAATACAGTTTTCAAATGCTCATTGAATGTTTACTGAGTATAACTATTAATAAGAACAAAGAAATTTTCCAAACCCTGGGATAGTTAATGTTATCAACCTTTCTAACTTTTTTTTTACATAAGACCAACAGAGCTTTATATAAAGACCAAGGGGAAGATATAGTTAAGTAATCAATATGAAAAATAAACTTTATTGTGCTATATAAATTTAGTAATAATTAGCAGGTTTAGACCTGTAACAAACTTTAAGATATATGATTAATTAATTTTCACAGTGTGTCACAGATATTGAAAAATGTTAATAATATAGAGGATATTGTACACACTGTGAAAATTAATTAATCATATATCTTAAAGTTTGTTACAGGTCTAAACCTGCTAATTATTACTAAATTTATATAGCACAATAAAGTTTATTTTTCATATTGATTACTTAACTATATCTTCCCATTGGTCTTACTGAAATCATTGAAAAAGTTGAATGAAATTATGTTATGCGAACCTCTGCCACTTTTGCGAGTAAAGGATTATTTACCCCTCATTGATAAGTTCTGTGCAGCCGGAAAAAAAAATGGGTAAAAAAAGATAAAAAATTACTGAAATTACGTTATCATGTACAAAAATGTATTGTCAGGGTTATGAATTCTTAGTAACAAGAAGTTATTGTATCAAGAAATTACAGCTTCATGTGTGTGTGCCTTAAATGCATTAAAATAGAGGAACAATTATTAACTTAACTTGCTGATATCAATAGTGATTGTTTAAATAGAGCGTAGCCAACTGGCCATATCTGTCTAGTCTGGTGGGCACAAAAAAAAAGGGCTGCCGACTGCTACACCATTGTGATCCGTCACCGCACCAGTGTTGGCGTCTTTCCCGAAAAGGTAGCTAGCAACAGCTACCTGGACAGTAGTCATATGCTTGTCTTCAAGATTAAGCCATGCATGTTGGCTGGCCACATCCGTGCAGTCAGGCCAAACAGTCTGGACTGTGGATAACTTAAGTTTTAGCTTGTCTGTTTGTAAGAAAAAGTGAAGGAATTATGATGGCTGCATCATGATTGTCTTAGCTATTTTGATTACAGTGCAAGAACATTAATGTGTCCCATAATTCAAACATTTTAAAAGTTATCAACACAAAACTTGAAATACTTTCTTAAACTGACAAAGTTTTTTAGACAAGGGGCATAATTCTGAAAGTTATAGTTTTAATTATGCCCCTTTTTAACTTCAAGTGACATTTTGCCTATCCAAGTGTAAATGGTCAGTGAACAGGTAAAAGATAGAAATAACTTGACATTTTACCATAATTATATTTTTTTTCATAATTTTTAAATATAATATTTTACTATGAAAAAATAATCAACCTGAATGGAAACACCAACGTTCTGTTAGTTAGCTGGATAGCTCTCTCACATAAAATAATCCTGATGAGATTCAACCAATAAGGGTTTTGGGGATTTATTGAAGTGATTTGAACCTGTTGACCATTGTGGCCAATAGCCCCATTTAAAACTGTTGTTCAATAAACAACTTGTTTTTATATACAAAGTTAATATAAATGTAAAATATTGTTATTTAGGATTGTGACTCGAGACATAGGCGGTTCGGATCCAGAAAGAATGGCTGCACCAAGAGTTGAAGAATATGTGAAAAATATCTTTCAAGATACTGCCATTAAGGTAAAATATTCTTCTTGCATGTTTTTGTATTTATAGTGTAATATGATGGCATTGATGCATTCCAAAACAGTGTTTGGGAGTTGCTTTTTTTTATGCCCCCACCATAAAATGGCCTGGGCATAAAGTGTTACCCTGTTCTGTCATTCCAGCCTTCTGTCATCATCAGTTTCCATTCATTATCTTGGTAAAGGTTGCTCACATTTAACCCAAATTTGACATATGGATATATCTTAAGAAAATGCAGGTCAAGTTCGAATTTAGTCATGGTCAGATGATTTTTGACTGGCCTGGTACCAGACAGGATGTTGAGGTACTCGAGGATATGGCCTGGTACCAGACAGGGCACTAAGGTACTCGGCATATGGCCTGGTACCAGACAGGACACTAAGGTACTTGGCATAAGGCCTTGTATCAGACACGACTTTGAGGTTAGGCATATGGCCTGGTACCAGATAGGAAGCTGAGGTTCTCAGCATATGGCCAGGAACCAGACAGGATGTTGAGGTACTCGGCATATGGGCTGGTACCAGACTGGACACTGAGGTACTTGGCATATGGCCTGGTACCAGACAAGATGTTGAGGTACTCGGCATATGGCCTGGTACCAGACAGGATGCCAATTACTCAGCATATGGCCTGGTACCAGAGAGAACGCTGAGGTACAGGGCATATGGCCTGGTACCAGACAGGACGCTAAGGTTTGGTACCAAGATGTTTTCAAAGTGCATTTCACTTGCTCGTAGTACATTTGAATTTAAAGGTCATATTTGAAAAAAACACATACACGTATGTTATGACAGTCTCATTTCATTTTGTATGTCACTTTATAATACACATAATTTTGTAATATGAATACCACATTACTTAAACAATATTCCTTCCATGATTGTGTTCTTTTTAGAAAAAAATGTCTGACTTGAATATAACATGCAATTTTTTCTGAACTTTTCACAATTGACAAGTGCTATAGGTAAATTTATTGTTGCTATAGTTCAACAAAAACAGATATTGTTTTAAGTTTTGTATAATTTATTTCTATAAACAAATTTTAAGCAGATAACTGTTTATCATTGGAAATGATCTTGACAGCTTTAATACATCTAAAAGAATCTTTGCATTCATCATCATTTCTTGTTCAGTTTAGGAAACAGTATGTTACATAATTTGAAATAAGTGACATTATGCAGATTTTTTCTTTGTCAACTGGATCTTAATTAGCTATAACATATTATGTTTCAAAAGATTATTACAATGTAGTTACAAAGATTTCTGACAGGTTATATGGCCATATATTAATGGTTGTGCGGATATATTTATATTATATTGCTATTTGCAAACAGTTTTTGTACTTGTGTACTTAATATTGATAGGCATACTTTCACTTTAATAATTCAGAAATTATGACAGAATACAATGTGTTTATATAATATACTAAAGAAAATCATTATTGTGTTAAGGAACTATTTATTAAAAAGACGTTATGCCCATCTAAGGTTATATAGTGAATGAAACAAGTGTGAGTCAAAATAAGTGTACATTTTGCAATAATTCTTTCAATTTTATAAGTATCCTAGCATGAACAATAAATAACTCATGTGGCCCAAGAAGATTTCTGTAAATATCTATCTGAATATACCTGAAACATTTGATGTATAAAAACAGTGGGGCAGTCTTTTTGTGCCCCCACTTTGGGGGGGGGGATTTAGATTTACCCTTGTCTGTCCTTCCGTTCTCATTTTGTGTCGGACATAGCTCAAAAAGTATTTGACCTAGAGTCATGAAACCTTTCAGGAATGTTGATCAGCATGTGTAGTTGTGCACCTGGGTATTTTCGTGTGTATATTTAGTATTTTTAGTGTGATTGCCGTTGACTTTGTAAAAATTTGCAATTTTTAATTTGTGACGCACGTAACTCAAAATTATTTGACCTAGAGTCACGAAACCTTATAGGAATATTGCTCAGCATGTGAAGTTGTGCACCTGGGTATTTTTGTGTGGATATATTAAGTATTTATAGAGTTATTAACCTTGACTTAGTAAAAATTTACAATTTTCAACTTGTGTCGCATGTAACTCAAATAATATATGACCTAGAGTCATGCAACCTTACAGGAATGTTGCTTGCGGATTTATTATGTTTTGTCAGAGTTATAGCCCTTGACTTAGTGAAAATTTGCAATTTTCAATTTGTATTGTGCGTAGCTCAAAAAGTATTCAACCTAGAGTCATGAAACTGAACAGGAATGTTGGTCAACATGTGTAGTTGTGCCCTTTGGTTTCGCTTGCGGATTTATTTAGTATTTCTAGAGATATTGCCTTTAACTTAGTAAAAACCTTTTCATTATGTTGTGTTATTTGTTCCTTGAATGCTTGAGTTAGAATCAACTAAATTTACAAGAATAATGATCAACATCACTTTTAAGCTATGCACCTGGGTTTTGCATGTGGATTTTTTTTCAGTTTTGTTGGAGTTATTGCCCTTGACTTAGTATAAATTTGCAATTTTCAGCTTGTTCATGCATAGCTCAAAAAGTATTTGACCTGTAGGTCTGAAAGTTTACAAGAATGTTGGTCAGCATGTGTACTTATGCACCTTGAGGTTTGCTTGTAGATTTATTCAGTATTTGTAGTTCTTGCCCTTTACTTAACAAAAGGTTTTTAGTTTTCAACTTGTGGCACATGTAGCCCAAAAAATATTTGACCTAGAGTGGGGGCAACCGTGTCCTATGAACACATTTCTTGTTATATTTTAGGCATATTTATATTTCATCTGTAACACATTTCCTTGACAATTGAAAAAAATGAGCATCATGTCACTTTAATAAATACAACACTTAATGTCATATATGTGTAATATATGAGTAATATATGTGTAAATTCTTTATTTTACTAAAGAATAGAACTTTTGTGACAGATATTTGATACACTATTAACAGTTTTTCAAGAATGTTTCTTTTTCAATTGCAAACTAAACTTAAGGGAGGTAAGTGAAATTAAAAAAGCAGCATTTTGTATTATGAAGAGCCAGTCATTAACAGAAAAGGAAAATCCCTAGCAGAATGATATCACGGTCAATTAATCTTGAAATATTTGTAATATTATTAAAATAGTTCATTTTTATTAAGTTTAGCATTTTTCATAATAAAATCTTTTACATCAACATTCAACAATTCCAAATAATTCTGTTACATGAAGCATGATAATTTAGTTAGAAGATTAGGTAATAAAAGTTTTTTGGTTTCTATGAATACTTTAGGTGGAAGTGATATCGGATGTTGCTGTATTTGAGAAAGAGTATCCTTTATTGGCAGCCGTGAATAGAGCTGCAAGATGTAAGTACAGTCAAACCTGTGTTCAAAATACATTGGTGATCCATTGAAAAACTGATGCATTGATGATCCATAGAAAAACTGATGTTCAATATTTCTATTCCCAGCCTCATCTTTCCAAAAACCATCAGAAAAATTGTACTAGTTGTTTCTTAACTTGTCACTCACCATGATGCAAAGTTGACAATGAAAAATGGTTACTACTCATTTTGACCAAATTTGAATCTAGACTAGTAGAAGGGTGAAAGACATCTTCAACAACAAGGTTCATTTTTTAAAGAGAGTCTTGACTCTTTAGTCTTAAATCAGTCTTTAGACCAAAACTCAGACAACTTTGCATTTGAAAGAAAATGTCCTAACTTATGATTTCTATGTTTTGACTCCTTCAATTTCTGAATAACAAGGCAGATGAACTTTGCCTATTAAACCACTGGCCGTTGTATTTCTTAACTTTTCTCACCAAGTTGAATTTAATTAAAATCTTAAGTAAATGTTTATTGAAGTAGTCTTTAGGTTAGTCCTTAATTTTTGTCTTATGTCCTTAGACTTATGCTACACTTAGGATTTTCTATGAAACAAAGTAAACAGCCCTTGCTTCGAGGTTGTACAAAGTTGAGTCTTGTCCCAAATTTCAGGATTTTCATTGGTCAGTTTACATTCTGAGGGAGATTCTGACCAATGAAATGCCTTAGCTTTGAGTTTGAGCTTGGAAAATTTCTTATAATCTCAGACCCATGTTTGCAATGTGACTGTTCTCATTATTTGTATATGCAGTATCGTATGAGCCACGCCTTGACAAAACCAACATAGTACATTTGCGACAAGCATGGATCCACACCAGCCTGCGCATCTGTGCAGTCTGATCAGGATCCATGCTGTTCGCTTAAAAACCCTATAACAAGTAGAGAAACTGATAGCAAACAGCATGGATCCTGATCAGACTGCGCAGAAGCACAGGCTGGTCTGGATCCATGCTGGTCGCAAACGCACTATGTTCGTTTTGTCATGACGTGGCTCATATGTATTTTGGTCTTTTGTTAATTGTTTGATATATCTTATTTTAGTGGTACCAAGACACCAAGGTCGCCTGATATACCTGACATACGAGGGAGAAGGCCCGATTGAAAAAACTCTATTTCTCGTTGGAAAGGTAAAAACAAATAGAACCTATTTTTTTGTGACCAGTTCTGATTAGAAGTCTGCCATTGTTGGCCAGTTTGAAATTTCACCTTTGAATTAGGAAATTTGTTCCTGGGACCAATCAGTACTGAGCGATGAGTGTAAAGTTTCTTGCTCAAGGAAACAACGGCTTGTGTCACAGCTCATAGTTTACCAATGTGTTTGCTAAACCCTCACCATTAACACCACAAAAAAATGTATCCAATTGAACAAGATGATGTGTAAAGATCTTTTTTTACCTTTTAGGGAATTACATACGACACTGGTGGAGCTGATATCAAAGCTGGTGGTGTTATGGCTGGGATGCACCGGGACAAATGTGGAGCGGCCACAGTTGCTGGATTCTTTAAGGTAACATCAACATTAATGTTTTATGGGATAATTACAATTATCTTAAGTGGTCGCCATAGCTGAATGCTTATGGTCACCACTTTCACCTCTGACACAGATATCAACATGTTGATATCACAAATAGCACATATATCAACAGATAGCACATATATCAACAGATAGCACAGATATCAACAGATAGCACAGATATCAATAGATAGCACAGATATCAACAGATAGCACATATATCAACAGATATCAACAGATAGCACAGATATCAACAGATAGCACAGATATCAACAGATAGCACAGATATCAACAGATAGCACAGATATCAACAGATAGCACAGATATCAACAAATAGCACAGATATCAACAGGTAGCACAGATATCAACAGGTAGCACAGATATCAACAAATAGCACAGATATCAACAGATAGCACAGATATCAACAGATAGCACAGATATCAACAGATAGCACAGATATCAACAAATAGCACATATATCAAAATGTTGATATCACAGATAGCACAGAATGATAACAACATGTTGATTGCACATATATCAACAGATAGCACATATATCAACAGATAGCACAGATATCAACAGGTAGCACAGATATCAACATGAAACTTGGAATACTTAATTATTATGACAATGCACAGTTGTTAGACAAGGGGCTGTATCCTTCTGAGCAATATTGTCAAGAGTCATGTCCCTTTTTAACTTGAATATTGATAAAAAAATTGGTTATTGATAGTTGTTGCTCTTAACAGACGAGCATTAACACTGTGTGTGATGTCCCTGGATTTACCTTCAATACAACAGGCCTTGTTGTAAAACATTTGTATCTCCTTTATGTTATATTAGTTACAACCATTTTGCTCTTAGCTTGGTATGGTATGCCTAAATGGGATCCATACCAAAATCTGTGGGGGCAGAAAAATGATTTTGTTTCAGTGAGTTGGCCATAGGAGCTCTAATTAGAGTATGAGTACTGTTAAAATATAGAAAATGATTAATGTTAATAACAGTTCTTGTTTACTTATAGACACTGTCAGTATTAAAGCCAAAGGGGATCAAAGTTGTAGGAAGTATGTCAATGGTCAGGAATAGTGTCGGTTCAGGTAAGTCAGAGTTGTTTTTATTTTTCCCTAGCATTTTTAGGAACCATAACCTTAAAATTCAGACTTTGCTGTGTTTTACTAAACATTGGGAACAATATAAAATTACAAGTTTACCATAAATAAGTAATATCCTTGTAAACATATATTGGTATTAAAATGGGTCAATTTTTCAATTCCCAAAACCTGGCCAGTATCAAAAACAAATTTCAAAATTTTAAAAATGGGTTCAATTTTTTTCTCCTCAAATTCTGTCATGGTTTTAGCATAGGAATCCTTTGGCTTACAGTATGTTGGTGGTTAACTCCTATTAAATTTAGAAGGACTTAACCCATTACTGCACAAAGATGACGAAATGACCTCTTCAGTGTTGATATGACTTAAAAGCCAACAAAATGATAACAAATGATAATATATATGGGTTTCTTCGACCTCTGTTGCAATTTGTCGGAGACCTTGACAAGGGGACTTCATATGATATTTTGTTCATGTTGTCAGCTGTGTTTTACTGGACATATTCTTGACAAATTTTGTTCAGATGTGTTTTCTGAGTCAGAAAAATGAGATAAGAAAGAGAAGGAATTCTGTAGAGTTAGTTGAGTTCAAACATTTATATTATACTCCTCAAACAAAGTTTGAAGGGCAAATACTGGAGTCAGTTTGTCCCTTTGACAGTCTGTCCGCACTTGTAAATGTTACATTATGAATGCTTATCTACCTACATTACAAAATGGATTTTCCTTAAAGCTGTATGCCTCTAAATGAGCAAAAAATTTTACAAGAAAAATAAACATGAGAAAAATGTACTTAGATTAGATTATAAGGATATTAAAAAATATTCACAATTTAAGACTTTTTACATGCTACATGCTATATGCAGTTATTGATTGATTTTGCAGTATTTATCACCATATTGCAACTGCATGACTAATGCACTAAGGACTTTTTTTGCATATTCTGACTAATTGTTGATAATTTTATAGATCTTATGTGTGTCGGTTGCGAGTGTAAATTACTATCTTTATAAACTTGACAGTACCGTATAAGTACTTATTTCTGCGGGCTTAATATTCTGCGATTTTTGTTAAAATAAGGGTTTTAAATTTCAGTGTATCTTATTTCTGCGGTGTCATCATTCTCACATTGGTGTTTTTTATTTCTATGTTTTAATTTTAGACATTTTTACAAAATTAACCAATACAAACAAACAACATTTCAAGATTTGTCGGTGTAACATGTACATTACTTCCGGTAAACATGCAGACGACTAATAATGTGTTTCATCGTAATCATCATGTATCGTTATATAAACGTTAAAAAAACAAAAATCAACAACGTGCAATGACAACAATTAAATGTAATACTGCATGTGCATCAATATGAGGTGTGAAAAATAAACAATGGTAAAATCGCACGTAGACACAAGATATTGTACAAAAGGGTATGTTTATTACACCGTCAAACTATAATAGTTTTATTTAAAAAAAAAATTGATGCTTAGGGTGAGCGAAAATCATACAAACATGATATTTATTTAAACAAACAGAACAAGTAAAGTAACTTTTTTCTTATATTTTATTCATGATGATGGATACATAAAGAAAAAATCCCATCTACAAAAGCTGATAACGGTACATGGTAATGTAATTATACAATACCGGTAGATGACATATTCCGACATAGACATAGGGAAAGGCTTAATTTTCTGCGGTTTTTAAATCTGCGGTGTCATTATGAACCACAGAAATAGCAGAAATAAAGTTCCCGCAGAAAAAAGTACTTACACAGTATTTTACTTTTTAATACATTTTAAAATTGTTATGCAAATAAGCATGAATCTGGAAGCATGCTGCTTTAAAACATATGTAATAGCATGTAAGATAAAAATTGTAATTCCTTCCCTTTTAAGCAAAAGTTATGGGCAATTTTTATTTTACTTTTCTGCAAAATCATATGTTACAAATTTGATTGGGGACAAATTTATATGCATGTTTGGTGTGTCATTAGAGTGAAAAACAAACTTCCATAATGACTTGAATGACAAGTAACATACTGTGTTAAAAGCAATAGAAAGATCATCAAAACTAAACCGCCTCTGTGGTTGAGGGGTTAGAGTTGATGACTTCTAATCCAGTTACCTCTCTGTCATGGATTCGATCCCCAGGAGATGCTTTGGTAGTTTAGCGCGGAGGAAGGTAGTCTAGTACTGGTGTAACTCTTCAGGAACGATGGTTAGGAAACTACCTGCCTATATGACTGAAATATTGTTGGGATGAAACAAACAAACAAACAAACAAGGCTATTGGATTTGTACGAGGGGGCATAGCCCTCGTCTTCTAATTAGATTGCTAAGTGTCTGATATTCTTTCTCTCTAGTATCAAGGTAAAAATAAAAACACCTTTCTTGTCATCACAGTTTGAAACCCCAGAATAAATGTACCAATGTGAGAAAATCTAAATATGATTTTTCTATCATTATTCCTTTTCTTGTTGTCATAATAAGTAAACCTCAGAAAATGTAGACAATCAACAAGCATGCTCTGTGTTAATCCCTGACAGACAGTGCGGTAACTAGAGTGAAGGTAACTAATACCTGTACTCCAGCTAACGCACTGTGCATGTATGTGTCTGACACAAAGTCTCCAATTTCCAAATCTAATAGAATATTCACTTTGAAATTCTGCTGTTTTATCAAATAGCTAGAATTTATCTTAATCTTTTTTTTTTGTGAATTTTTTTTTTTGTCTTAATATAGAATTTATCTATTTATAAGTTAAGATTTTCATGTTATAATCATAATTAAAAGATCAGTATTTACGCATTTAACTTTCAATAAGCTAACTTCCTACACCGTCTGTATGGTATAATCCCTCATTTACGTCACATCTGGTAAGGGAAGTAACTCTTCCCTGACACTTGTCACTTGAATGGGTCTATAATCACTTAAATGAAAGGGTCTATACATGTAGCTAATTAATGTTAAGGTAGAAGTTACTGTGCATCATCCATGCATGAAAATGCGATTGGTAGATGGTCTTTGTAAAAGAAATAGCCTTTCCAAAAAAAAAAATTCACCATGTCTCTTGGTCAAGTCAGTTAGTTAACTGTAAGTCAGAAGATATCATGGTGACAAAGTGGAGCGCAGGATATACAGACCCTGTGTCAGTTCTAATAAGCTTAATTAAACTCTACATGAGGACCTAAAAGTACTCAAACCTACGACCCAGGATAGATTGGCAGATATAATAAACCATTTGACTGTTTCTACGCGCTTGGAGATTTAAGTAAACAATAATATGGTTATTCAGGGGGCTTGAATTGCTGGCATAATGTTACTATATGTAATGACCTAGGCTTGATTATGATGAAAATTTGAACTGTTAATCTTTGGGGTTTTGGTAAGCAGCAAAATCTGATATGACTGGATCAGATGAGGAAACATTTGTCAGTACTGTTTGATTTGAATCAGACAATGTGGTACTAACTACACTCAAGCTGCGTGGTTTTATTTGATCATACATTGATCCACTACACGAGCCTGGAATTCGGACATTATTCGTGTACGTTGAGGAAGCTGATAGTGGTTCATCATTGAATGATGCTGAAAACGAGGCTGATCTCATTGCTGAGTCTTGTTTCTTGATTCGATTTCTAGTGCACAGAATAATATGAAAAACAATGCAAAGTACAAAACCGAACCAACCAATAGCTGTTAATATAAACAAAGTTGTATTCCTAGTTGTGTTTTCTACTTCCATGTCAGTGCACGAGTTGTTAGATCTGAAGGGGATACTATTGTCTATTTTTGAGTCCTCGCTGATTTGGCTGTTTTCATGTACAGTAATGTAAACTGCTTCCTTAGCCGTGGTTGTTATACGACTTTGATTGAATGCTGTAACAGTGTTTTCAACATTACAGTAATAGGTGCCAGAAAATTTCTGACTAACCGATTCTTTATACAATTGATTATTTTCAAGATAGAAATCAGGATCGTTTTCTTTCGTCCACCATACTCTTGGCTCAGGTCTGCCATATGCTAAACATTTAACAATTATGTTGTCGCCCTCATTGACATTTCTATAGTTACTATTTTCAATTCTATAAATATATGCTTTGATTTGTGGTGAAATTTGAAGTTTATGAGTATACTGAGTAGTGATAGCTTCACCTAGTGTAGGCACCATTCGATTTTGAACAATGCAGTAGTAATCGATTGTGTATGTCGCAACTTTTAATTGATATGTGCTCTCTCTTGTTATAAGTGGTCCTGTGACACTATTTTTCCGCCATTGGAAATTCGGCTTTGGTTTTGCATCAGAATCACATTTTAATGTTATGAATTGTCCATTGAGTACATTAGAGTATTTAAAGTTATTTCCTAAAAAAGGGTCAACTGTAGGAGATGATGGAGGATAGAGAATTTCCACGGTTACAGATTTGCCTTCAAAGGTTTGAAACTGGTATGTTTTGTCCCAACTTGAAGCATTGCAGGTATAGATGCCGTTATCAATATCCTGTACCTGTGTAACTTTTTTCATGCTACCAAAAGATGATTGTCCTCCATCTTTGGTCCAAACAAAACTGGGGTTTAGGTAACTAGATGAACACTTAAATAGAAGGTCATGACCCTCAATGATTTTGATTGGATCACCATCCGGAAGCTGATCAATGTCTTGCCCATTAAAGGAGATATGTAGGACTCCAGAAGTTTCTGAAGAGAAATTTTAAGCATTATTACATTTTTACCTTGCGGGTGACTTCCTTAAAAGGTAAAAGAAGTTAAATAATATTTCAGTTGTTTGAAATCTTCAAATTGTTTTTATGACATCATATCATTTGAAGTCATGGCTGCGGCCTGTAGTAGTGACCCAGTGTTACTGTAAACAAGTGTCACATGATCATCCACCTTGGGTAAAAATTTTGAAATTTTTATTTTCAGTTATATTTTTGCACTTCAAAATCCTAAGAAATTTTATTTATATATTGTTAAGATCTTTATTTATTGTAGATATGTCTATTTTAGTCAGCTATTAAAACCAAATTAAATTGTATCATGAAATTACTGTATTAGATTATTTGAATTTATTTTAGTTCCATTGTGTTGGAAGCTATATTAGCCTATTGAAACCCTCTTGATTCCCTTCCTGGTACTAACCTGTACTTAGCATTGAGTTTAAAGTTTCTTGCTCAAGGAAAAAATGGCTTGTCCCTTATACAGAGTTTGAACACATGTGGCCAGAAATCCTTTGATTACTAGTCTAACATGCTAACCACTCGACCATGCTATAACACAAAATTACTATATTTATATTATAAAAGAATAAATTAAACTTAAAATATGGTGAAAACAAATAAACTGTTGAAATAGAGAATGAAATTTTTTTCTCGATTAAAAAATAATCTGGATTAATAACTCGCTCCATTTTTCCAGAGTTATTATTATAATTGTGAAAAATGACCTATGACCCAAATTTGAAATTCTTAGCAATGCTTTTCACTCAAAGTGAGCTAAGAATAGCACAAAAATTTGATTTATTTCTGAGTATATTTCTATACTTTCTTTTGTATATCTTTGCATGGCATCTGATCTAGAGGTACGATATGTAAGATATTCAAATTACATGTTTTTTAGGCTTTCGGACCTCAATAAAGTTACTGTAATAAAAAGTAACCAAATTGTTGCTCAAGTCGGGTTAATAAAGCACACAAAAAAGTGATTACGGTAGTTATTTGTTTAATTTTGCTATCAATGGAAAACACTTTACTTGTAAAAGATTTGAAAATTATTACATACCTGTTAATATCACTGCGCAAATTATTGTTAAATATAACTTAAAGAAAGCCATTCCGTCTGCAAGGTGTCTAAGTATTTCAATGTCTAGTAAAGCATCTAAAGGTTTTTATTTATAATCAAAATTTTATCAAGTTTCACATCTCTTGAGTAATGTTTTAAAATAGATAAAAAGGCCAAATATCAAAAGTGGTTCTTTGTATATTGTATGAGGTAGATATTAGTTAACCCATAGCTTGCTAGCAGCGACTGATTCTACCCATGTGCCCAGTGCAGACCAAGATATTCTGTCCAATAATGGTCTGCACCTTTTGCTTTTCAGTCTGAGTACCGGTATATATTTAGAAAATTTCCCTGAATAATGATCAAATTGTGATAGCCATGTTGAAAGATAGACAGTTACATTTCAGATATTTTGTATGGTAATTGAAGGGTTAAAAAGATAATTAAAAACTGAAACAAAACGTAAATATTTTTTCTGACAACAAGAAAAGGATGTCAATAAAAGGGAATGGGGTTGAAAGTGATGGCAAATGGAGGTGATCGTGAACCAAATATTTTGTATAACAAGGAGCCTTACTTATAAAATAATTACACCATGGTTGGTTTGTTGATTTGAATGAATAAGTTATAGAAAATGTTAATTATTTCTTGAACAGGAAGACTTTCACTTATTCATTTTTTTTGGTGATAATATTTTTTACAAAGTTTTCATTAAATTCACTTTGAAATGAATCATGATGCATTTTCTTAATCATGCTTCTTAATATTGAAGTGATGCTCTCATAATATTAGGTTTCCAGGTTCACAGGACCAAAGGACCAAAATGTTGACGTGTAAACACTAAATAATCATAAGAATGCACTGGTTCTTCAATAACATTTGATTTCTGTATATCGGAATTCAACTCATATTATTGACGTCAAATATAACAACATAATTATTATAAAAAAGGGGCAAAATATTTCCAGTTCTATCATGTCAAAAAAAGCCTCAGTTGTGCCCCTTAAGCATGTTTATGTGCAATTAACCAGCATAAGTTTCATATGTTTGAAACCAGTTGTGAACTAAGGGCTGTTAAGTGTTGTTTAACATCTCCATATCATAATTGAATTTTCGTAATACACTTGCCCTTTATTAAAATTAGATAATAAAAATGAAATCTAGCAGTCAACAGGGAAAACTATGTCATATTGTAGGGATTTGTGGGTTTGCTTGATGCTGAACTTGTAACATTGAACCTGTCATCATTTCTGTAAGCTGACAGTAAAAACTTCAATATTTATTAATATCAATTGAAAAATTTCAATAGCTTGACATAATATAGGTTGGTTCGATCTTTCAAGGTCACTAAAATTTTTTAGTCTTAAACTTTTGCATGCTGTTGGCAATGGATTGTACGCATGGGACCCATGCAGACCTAGATCAGCTAACTCTGCTGGCAAGTCCGTGCAGTTTGACCACAGTCTACACTGATCTTTACTCAGTCAGTACATATTTGAAGCGTTAATGGAGATGCATAATAGCTGCCACTAGTTATGTAATAAAATTAAAAAATAAAAATTTGATGATGGCAAAAAAAAATATAAGATATACAGTCAGTACATATTTTAAGCGTTAATGTTTCCTAATGGAGATGAATAATAGCTGCTACTACCTATGTAATAAAATTAAAAAATAAAAATTTGATGATGGCAAAAAAATATAAGATATAGTAATATGCTTAATAAGAAGGTAAAATGATCATATGTACCATCGTCAGTTATCGCACGTTTGATTAACATGTAACATAACTGATAAATGTTAATGGTTTGGCCGTGGGTATGCAACGATGTCCATATAAATAACAAATTTTGTTTTTGATTTATTTTCTATTTTTCACACTGACAATTATCACAATTATATAAAGGCAATAACAAAAACATAAAAACAATATACTATTATGTATGTATTATACTATTATTGTACATTTTTTCATGCCTTTCAAATGTTGTTGTCAGTAGGGTTTGTTTGTTTGTTTTGTTGTTGTTGTTTGAACAGAAATAAAAAGTATTAAAAGTCATTTTTAATCGCAACCAAACGTCAAAAGTAAAAATCCTGATCTTGAAATAGCTAATATCTGTAAAAAAATTTATATATATACTCAACATCACTAATTCCGCGTCATCACTTATTTCACGGTAATGGCATATTTTTATGTGACCAGTGTTATAATTGGTCAGAATTGACATATTTTATTCAAACACCTAAACAACAAAGTTTTTGTGCAAAATATTTTAAATCTAGATTTTTACGTAAAACAGAACAACATTTTACAAACTTCTGCATAAAGCAACAATAGTCCATTAAATTTGTACATACATCTGAAACAATCATCATTTTCAAAATGTTCTTGTTTGTTAAAAAATTAAATTTTGAGTTACAAGGTAAAGATACTTTTAATATCTTAAAATTATGCAAATTAACATGTTGATATTTTAACTGAAACATGAAAAAACTGAAATAAAACACCATTACCGCGATTTAAATGATGACATACTGTTTTCAAAATGGCCGACATGTTGTCTACGTCTGGCTAATTTAAACTGATTTTGACTAAATATATTGTTGTTTCCTTGTGTCATACAGCAGAAAATACCTATGTTACAGCTGATGACAATTTTTGTACCATAAATTTTGTGTGTTGTTTTCTTTCTTGCTTCAAAGAGTACCGTGAACTAAGAGGAGCACAGTATAAATATACATGTACATATTAAATAGACAGAGCTGAATATTTCTTGTTTTTGAATGTCATTATTCTTAAGCAGCTTTTGAGAAGGAAAAAACTGGTTAATAGAGAGGTGAATGTTGATCAGGCTCAGGGCAATCATTTACAATTTCTGCTGTGTGCAACTCCTTTTACATTTCTCAAGGGATTTCAACTCAACTTTTACTGTCCTCTGTTTTCTGAAGCACAATTTGATTATATAACTGTCTTTCTTTTTTCAGAATTATTACCCTTTGTTTTTTCTTTTCATTTTCATGATATGGGTGGAAAACATGGTTTTAGAGCATTTTCCTTTCACTTTTTGTTTTTATGTTTATGAAAATTGTTACCGCCTATTACGTCTGTTTTGATTGTTCTTGTGTGTTTATTCTGTCTAAATGGTACAAAAAGTTCACTCTAAAAGCTATGGAAGGGTATTAACGCAAAAATTACATCTAAAAATTGCTTTCTTATGTTACATCGTGCTTTCTAACTTGTACATCTTGCATTCTCACTTGTACATCCACGATACCCTTCCATACTAAAAGCTTTTGATACAAAGCAACATACTTTGTACTTTTATAAATGTTCTATTTTCAGAGTGCTATGTTGCTGATGAAATTATTACTTCACGTGCTGGAGCACGTGTAAGAGTTGGAAACACAGATGCTGAAGGGCGTATGGTGATGGCTGACGTACTCTGCAGAATGAAAGAATGGGTATTGAAGCTTTTGTAATTTTATTATCCACTTGCTCACATTGTGGCTGAGGAGTTTCCTTTAAGGGTTAAGCCATTAGAATTGCAGTCAACATTTAATGTCTGCATGGTCATAAGATAAGAGTTAATGGGTTCAAGGTTATGGAGTATATGCATCTATGTATGGTTTAACCCCAGGTGTTGCTTAAAGTTTGTATCACCTGAGGTCAGCCAAAATCATCTTTCAGCGACATATGACCTAAATTGTGTTTGTGGGCTGTTAAACCTTACAAAACAAACAAACAAAGCTAAATTGGGAGGGCATCAGCTTTGTAATCTAGGGGTGCAGGTTATCCTTGGGCGAAGTGAAATTTCTCTGTGACAGTTTTTTCAAACTTTGGGTCTTATGGTCATTTGTCTCTCATCGTTGATTCACAAATCATGATTAATAAGTAGATGGTTATTTGTAGAGTTATCCTGGAAATCAAGTTCGGTAAACTGATTGCTAAGATATTACGCTTGTTAAGATCAGTGTATAAATTTAACTAGCAAAAAATAAATGTTAAACAATAAAAAAATTTCATTTGGTGGAGACAGCAGGTTCTTATCACCCTAAGAGGCATCCGTTACCCGAAGTCTTTGTTGTCAATGTGTTGCTCTGTAGAGGTAATACTGTATCATCCTAAGATGCATTCGATGCCCGAAGTCTTTGTTGCCAAGGTGTTGCTCTGTAGAGGTTATACTGTATCACACTAAGAGGCATCTGATGCCCGAAGTCTTTGTTGCCAAGGTGTTGCTCTGTAGAGGTAATACTGTATCATCCTAAGATGCATTCGATGCCCGAAGTCTTTGTTGCCAAGGTGTTGCTCTGTAGAGGTAATACTGTATCACCGTAAGAGGCATTCGATGCCCGAAGTCTTTGTTGCCAAGGTGTTGCTCTGTAGAGGTTATACTGTATCACCCTAAGTGGCATCTGATGCCCGAAGTCTTTGTTGCCAAGGTGTTGCTCTGTAGAGGTTATACTGTATCACCCTAAGAGGCATCCGATGCCCGAAGTCTTTGTTGCCAAGGTGTTGCTCTGTAGAGGTTATACTGTATTACACTATGAGGCATCCGATGCCTAAAGTCTTTGTTGCCAAGGTGTTGCTCTGTAGAGGTTATACTGTATCACCCTAAGTGGCATCCGATGCCCGAAGTCTTTGTTGCCAAGGTGTTGCTCTGTAGAGGTTATATTGTATTACACTAAGAGGCATCCGATGCCCGAAGTCTTTGTTGCCAAGGTGTTGCTCTGTAGAGGTTATAGTGTATCACCCTAAGAGGCATACAATGCCCGAAGAAGTCTTTGTTGCCAAGGTGTTGCTCTATAGAGGTTATACTGTATCACCCTAAGAGGCATACAATGCCCGAAGAAGTCTTTGTTGCCAAGGTGTTGCTCTGTAGAGGTTATACTGTATCACCATAAGAGCATACAATGCCCGAAGTCTTTGTTGCCAAGGTGTTGCTCTGTAGAGGTTATACTATATCATCCTAAGATGCATTCGATGCCTGAAGTCTTTGTTGCCAAGGTGTTGCTCTAGAGGTTATACTGTATCACCCTAAGTGGCATACAATGCCCGAAGTCTTTGTTGCCAAGGTGTTGCTCTGTAGAGGTTATATTGTATCATCCTAAGAGGCATCCGATGCCCGAAGTCTTTGTTGCCAAGGTGTTGCTCTGTAGAGGTTATACTATATCACCCTAAGTGGCATCTGATGCCCGAAGTCTTTGTTGCCAAGGTGTTGCTCTGTAGTGGTTATACTGTATCATCCTATTAGGCATCCGATGCCCAAAGTCTTTGTTGCCAAGGTGTTGCTCTGTTGAGGTTATTCTGTATCACCCTAAGATTCATGTGATGCCCAAAGTCTTTGTTGCCAAGGTGTTGCTCTGCACAGGTTATACTGTATCACCCTATGATTCATGTGATGCCCAAAGTCTTTGTTGCCAAGGTG
Source organism: Ruditapes philippinarum (assembly GCF_026571515.1). Classification (NCBI taxonomy): domain Eukaryota; kingdom Metazoa; phylum Mollusca; class Bivalvia; order Venerida; family Veneridae; genus Ruditapes; species Ruditapes philippinarum. The sequence continues at coordinate 81,527 of NW_026857336.1, forward strand.
TTGCTCTGCACAGGTTATACTGTATCACCCTAATAGGCAATCCGATGCCCGAAGTCTTTGTTGCCAAGGTGTTGCTCTGTAGAGGTTATACTGTATCATCCTAAGAGACATCCGATGCCCAAAGTCTTAGTTGCCAAGGTGTTGCTCTTCGGATGTTACACTGTATCATACTAAGAGGCATCAGATGCCCAAAGTCTTTGTTGCCAAGGTGTTGCTCTGTAGATGTTACACTGTATCACCCTAAGTGGCATCCGATGCCCTAAGTGGCATCCGATGCCCGAAGTCTTTGTTGACAAGGTGTTGCTCTGCAGAGGTTATACTGTATCACCTTAAGTGGCATCTGATGCCTAAAGTCTTTGTTGCCAAGGTGTTGCTCTGTAGAGGTTATATTGTATCACCCTAAGATGCATCCGATGCCCGAAGTCTTTGTTGCCAAGGTGTTGCTCTGTAGAGGTTATACTGTATCACCGTTAGAGGCATCCGATGCCCGAAGTCTTTGTTGCCAAGGTGTTGCTCTGTAGAGGTTATACTGTATCACCGTAAGAGGCATCTGATGCCCGAAGTCTTTGTTGCCAAGGTGTTGCTCTGTAGAGGTTATACTGTATCACCGTAAGAGGCATCCGATGCTCGAAGTCTTTGTTGCCAAGGTGTTACTCTGCAGAGGTTATACTATATCACACTAAGAGGCATCCGATGCCCGAAGTCTTTGTTGCCAAGGTGTTGCTCTGTAGAGGTTATATTGTATCACCCTAAGATGCATCCGATGCCCGAAGTCTTTGTTGCCAAGGTGTTGCTCTGTAGAGGTTATACTGTATCACCGTTAGAGGCATCCGATGCCCGAAGTCTTTGTTGCCAAGGTGTTGCTCTGTAGAGGTTACACTGTATCACCGTAAGAGGCATCTGATGCCCGAAGTCTTTGTTGCCAAGGTGTTGCTCTGTAGAGGTTATACTGTATCACCGTAAGAGGCATCCGATGCCCGAAGTCTTTGTTGCCAAGGTGTTACTCTGCAGAGGTTATACTGTATCACACTAAGAGGCATCTGATGCTCAAAGTCTTTGTTGCCAAGGTGTTGCTCTGTAGAGGTTATATTGTATTACACTAAGAGGCATCCGATGCCCGAAGTCTTTGTTGCCAAGGTGTTACTCTGCAGAGGTTATACTGTATCACACTAAGAGGCATCTGATGCTCAAAGTCTTTGTTGCCAAGGTGTTGCTCTGTAGAGGTTATATTGTATTACACTAAGAGGCATCCGATGCCCGAAGTCTTTGTTGCCAAGGTGTTGCTCTGTAGAGGTTATACTGTATCACCGTAAGTGGCATCCGATGCCGCCAAGGTGTTGCTCTGCAAAGGTTATACTGTATCACACTAAGTGGCATCCAATGCCACCAAGGTGTTGCTCTGCAAAGGTTATACTGTATCACACTAAGTGGCATCCGATATTAGACATTAATATATTACAACTCCTTAGACTTTTTTCGAGGCACATATAGAAATAATATAATTAAAAATTTAATATACAGATTGTACATATGTTTATGCTTATATGGATCAAGAAATCGACGTCTTAGACGAATGGCATGATAAATGCTATGTGTATTTGTTAAAGATACAGCCTTTTAAATTCTAAGAGGTTAACAAGGTTGTAAATTTGGCTTTTGAAGGAGATGAGATTTTTCACTTTTATAAGAAGGTAATGGTAGTGCAAAACACCTTCCCACGTTTCGTGCATGAATGAATTATAAATAATTTATAAATCTAATGCGTAACTATTGCTCATGTAATTCAAGGATGTTGGATATAGTTGTTTATTTTTAAAAGTAAGTTACTTTAAAGATTAGATCAGAATTAAAGGAAGTTGTTGCTAATTTGTACCTAAAGGTTGTGTGTGTACTCAAGGTGTTTTAATGAAACCAGACTTCCATATAATTTCATAGTAATTAAATTTCATAATTACCCGGACATAATAGCCTGTTGCTTTTCTTCTGGAAACTTGTGATGTCTTATGCTACACATGTCTTATGCTACACATGGTTAAGTTGACAGGTAAACATTGTACATTTGTAAATCAAGTAATTCTGTTAAAGTAGGCCAAATGGAACTATTTCCCAAATGTGTTTGCGGAAACATATATGTATGATATAAGGTTTCCGGAAGGTTCTCCCAAGTAACACAAACAGGTTACAGTAATCTACATGATTTGAAAATTATAGTTAAAACTTTTGTCAGGTGATTAAGCAACTTTCTGTAATCTGCATTTGAGCCGTGTAACGACAAAACCAACATAGTGCTTTTGCGACCAGCATGGATCCAGACCAGCCTGTGCATCCGTACAGTCTGATCAGGATCCATGCTGTTTGTTTACAAACCCTATTACAAGAAGAGAATCTTTTAACGAACAGCATGGATCCTGATCAGACTGCACGGATGCGCAGGCTGGTCTGGATCCATGCTGGGCGCAAACCCATTATGTTGGTTGTGTCCTGGCGCGGCTCATTTAACTTTGTGAATGAATTGTTTTATTCAGTGTTATTGGGTACGTTTCTCTTGTATACATGTACAACCATACTTCATCTGAGGTATATTTCAAGGTTTAATTTGGCGCAGGTTCACCTACAACCTCTGAAATGTTAATTCTGGCTTTTCGTGTTTTTTGTTTGTTTTTTTCTTCAAGAAACTTTTTGCATATTTCAATACATCCTTTTGGCTGTCAAGTATTGCAATACTCATCAGCTGTATCGACATATTTCAAGGTGAAATATATAATGAATTGCAATTATGGCTGTTAACAATTTCTTTCTGTTTCATTACTCGTCTGCGGCGTATGGCCATTTAAAATTTCTTACTGTTTCATTACTCGTCAGCCATATTGACATGTGGCCATTTACAATATCTTACCGTTTCATTACTCGTCAGCCATTTTGACGTATGGCCATTTACAATTTCTTACTGTTTCATTACTCGTCAGCCATTTTGACGTATGGCCATTTACAATTTCTTACTGTTTCATTACTCGTCAGCCATATTGACGTATGGCCATTTACAATATCTTACCGTTTCATTACTCGTCAGCCATATTGACATGTGGCCATTTACAATATCTTACTGTTTCATTACTCGTCAGCCATTTTGACGTATGGCCATTTACCATTTTTTACTGTTTCATTACTCGTCAGCCATATTGGCCATTTACAATTTCTTTCTGTTTCGTAAATTGAGGACAAGGCAAACTGCAATACATCTATGAATCATAACAAGTTTATTATTTGAAGTCATTTCTTAGAGAGATGAAGATATTTTTTTTCAGGCTTTAGATTGATTTTCATTTTTGATATTTCAGGCTTTAAATGCTGTAAATCCTCAGTTATTTACTATTGCAACGCTAACTGGACATGCCATAAGAGCTTATGGTGAAGACTATTCTGTAAGTTATTATGGTTAAGTTCATAAACAGACATATATGAATTTTTTTATGGCACTTATCACAGAACATTTAATTAAAATAGTTTTTATGTTACCATAGCATCCATTACTGATTATGCCAAGATTGTCCATTTCATGATTTGTTCATTACCATACCAACAGAAGCAAGTTAAATTATATGCCATGACGTTTTTTAATGACCATTCAGTTTATTACCATAGCAACTGTCACTTAGCTAACAGTATTAGTTGAAGTTGAATAAAATTTTATTTTATTAAAAAAATTTGTTAATTGGTCGAACAGACTTAGTAGAATTCCTTTTCAGTGACATTGACATTTATACAAATTATATTAATGTATGAAATAAACAAGGGTTGTTTTTTTTCAATATCAGTGATGCAAGATAGTTTTGTAGTTGGTCTCTCTTCTCTAACAAGTGCCATCAAACTGCAGACATTTGCTCATCTTTTGTTTTATATTATTCAGATAATAATGGACAATGGCCCAGCTAAGAAAATCAACACAAGCTCGGTGATTCAGGCCGCAGGCGATATTTTAGCTGACCCATTTGAAATTTCTACTATCCGCAGAGATGTAAGTATTGTGGATGGATGTATTATTGTTGTACTTCTTTGGCCATTATGCTTTGGTCAACTTCTTGTCCACATGCATGTTTTCACCCTTTGCTATTGATACCAATTGTTATTGGTAGTTCTGGTATTATTTGAAATAATGGTTCATTACATCTTAATTAAGAAATGCCGTTGACAGGAAAAAAAAACACATACATGTAGATGGATACACCATTTAAATGCCCTACATACCGTCTGGACATCCTTCACGCCCCTAGAACCAGCTTGAGCGGTCCTCAATAATCAACACTTAAAAGTGATAAAATCAATGATCCCAAAGGATAAAAAAAAATACAAAATGTGCCGACAAAATGTGCACCAAAAATAAAATATAAATTGAATTAATTGCAAATTAATTATTAATATTATTTTTTTTATTATTATTATTATTATTATTATTATTATTATTATTATTATTATTATTATTATTATAGGCAAATAAAAACTTTTTAATAGAATTTCTTTAAATTTGGCATGTTGTTAGAATATGATAACAGAAACATTTGAAGAAAATATTTCAATTGTCATTGCCTAAAAATACAGAATTTTGAATGTCATTGCTTATGACTAAAAAGACCAGAATGTCTTGGTTGATCAACCCTTTGTGTTGGCTACTAAATTTTAACTGCGGCAATGTTTTTAAGATAACTTGGCAGGAATGATTACCATTATGACACCATGTGCAGAGCACAACAATCGAGTCACTTCCATCAAGGTCAGGGTCACACCCAAAAGTTCAATGTTAAAACATCTTTTTTTCATGTCCTCTCCATAACTTAATGACAATTCAAAGGTTTTTTAATTATTTGGCACAAATGATCCCCACCATGACACAATCTGTAGAGCACAACATCCAGGTTCCTACCCCCAAGGTCAAGGTCATATAATGAATTCCACATTTTCCTATCCGCTCCTTAACTTTTAAACTACTGAATTGATTTTAAAATGACTTTGTACAAATATTCATCATAATGACATGATGTGTAGAGCACAATATTCAGGTCATTACCCCCGAGGTCTACATGTAGGTCATGCATAAAGGTTGCTACCACTAAGGTCTAGGTCACACATAGAGGTCAAATGTTCAAATTGTGTGTCCTTTTCATATCTTTTTTAACTACTACAATTCTTTAATTATATTGGCACAAATGATCACCATTAATTACAATTAAAGTATTACAAGTTAAAACAGGACATATTATAAAGCCTATGGAACAGCAATTTTGCTTAAGCATGATACAACTAAATATGTAAGAAAATTGTCAATATATGAAGTCTAAAATTTCCCATTGTTACCAAGACCTTGACCTAAAAATTCAAACAAAATAAGAGGATCTACTAAGGTATCTACCTTCTAAATATGGAAGATAATTGGTCAATAACTGAAACAGACTTTTGTGATAAGCAAATGTGCTTATAATATATATATGCATGGCACAACATCAAGGTCATGGTTGATTAAAGGTCAAGAAGCACATATTCATGTCCCCTACAGAAGGATATTGAGATGTCATTCAGACTGCCTTGTTGACATAAAGATGCTCCAGAACTCCTGAAAATGTGGATTTTTCCCTGTTTAATGCCAAAGTATACACTTTTACTGTTACAACTTTGTAAATATAGTGCTAATAAGCACAACACATTGATCTCTCTATTGTAAATGTTAGAGCACCTAAAAGCTGTAACGGTAAAAGTTTGTTTATACCCCTGGTTAGATGGGGGAAAAAAGCCCTCATTTGGTGAGTGCTGGATTATGTCTAATACAAAGGGGTAATACCTTATGCCATACATTTAGCAATGAAATGGTTGATATTGAATAAATATTATGATAAATAAACGGTGCAGACTGATGTTTTTTCAGGACTATGTGTTCCACACAGGAAAGTCTGAATATGAAGACGTGCTACAGTGTAACAATGCTCCATCCAGTGCCACTCCTCGTGGTCACCAGACTCCAGCTGCTTTCTTAATCATGGCTTCAGGGCTTGATAAGGTTAGTATATAACCGACTTATAGTTAGCCCAGCCCATTCAAATCAAGTGCATAATGTAATTAGCCGAAGTCCATTAAATCGGCTCAATTTAACGTTTAAATTTAATACATACAGTTGAGTTACAGCACTGTATAGTAAATATTTCGGCAAAATTTGAACAAAATAGAGCGATTTCATTGGCAAACTGTAATGAAAAAGATATTGTCAATAATTGACTGTTTGTTATAGTTTTTTCACTGTATGTATCTGTTTATTGAATTTTTAACTATACATGTATATGTTTGTTACATTTGTGATATTTTGTTGTAAAAGATTGCAATGTCCACACAGTATTAGTCAGTGTATTGTCACAAGGCACAGGCAAATATATGGTGAATTTTATTTTTATTTCCAGCATGGTAATGACTCAGACAAGCCACTACCATATTCTCACCTTGACATCGCGGGTTCAAGTGGACCGTTCCCTGGTGTACCAACAGCGGCGCCTCTTCTAGCACTCGCAGGACATTTCATCTTACCAAGGGTCTAGGTCTTAGTGTTAGAAAATATCGACAACATTTGAGCCGCGCCATGACAAAACCAACATAATGGGTTTGCGACCAGCATGGATCGAGACCAGCCTGCGCTGCTGATCTGTGCAGTCTGATCAGAATACATGCTGTTCGCTTACCAACCCTATTACAAGTAGAGAAACTGATAGCAAACAGCATGGATCCTGATCAGACTGCTCGGACTGGTCGCCAACACATTATGTTGGTTTTGTTCTGACGCGGCTCATTTGTATTTCATATCTATAGACTGAATTCATGTTATTTGCAGAACAGACAAAGATTTCAAGAGGAATATGTTTTCATGGAAAAGTTTTACAAGTACCTCCAAAAATATTTTTTTGCCAAGACGATTATTTACAGTTTTTGCAGGACCATGAAAATTTCAGTTTTAATTTATGTTATTTTGGATTGTATTGTATTAGACAGAAGTATGATATAAATATTTCTTGTTAGCTATAATTTACAAAACTTACATTAAGTGCAGTTTGTTACATGATAAAATGGTTAATTATTTTTATTCAGTATTGAACATAAATAACCATTATATCAACATATAATTACATATTTCATAACAATATGTTGTCAAATATTAAAAATTCATAATCATTAATTAGTTTTATACAATATTGTATGTTTATAACAATTTTGCATTTACATAATACATATTTAATAACAATCTGTTGTCAGCTATTTAAAATTCAAAATGTTAACTAACCAATCTGCTGCCATTTTCTTTTTTGATCATGCAAAAGTTACATTACATTTTACATTTCTTGCTAATGTAAGCCACCCTGCTATAGCTATTAGGAGACCAATGGCTGATGTGCCATTTTATTTTTTCAATGCTTATTTCTTAGCATAATAAGCCAAGTGACCACAAATTAGTTGCCATGGTGAAAAAAAAAATCGAAACATGTAATATTTAACAGGTTATTGTTTGCAAAAGCACAAAATTAACTGTAAAAAGTCTCTTAAGGGTTAACAACGTATTTATTTGTTTATTTCTTATTGGCACATACATGTATATATAGTTGATAAAATTGTTTGCTGCGTAACATTTCCTTGAATTTTTTTGTTTTTTGTATGAAATGGTTTACATTCAAAACAGAAAAATATAGATATATATTAAAAGTTTTGAATGATTCTGGTGATCAGAAATGTTTAATTTTATGTTAGAATGATTGAAAGAAATAAATATTAACTCTCTTATGGACCAACAATAAACAAATTATATTATATGTCAATTGTAAACTTGTTATAGTTATTAATATATAATATTTTCTGTGATAGATTAGAGAGACTGTGATTTCATAGTGCAGATTGTGAATGATTTGTAATTGTATGTTCAAAAAAAGCCCAACTTGCCTTCCGTGCTTTGCCTTATGCCCTGTCCTTTTTCTGTTTGGGGTCCATCTGGGCTCCTTGTTGCTGGGTCGTGATGGGGTTGCATTCATTGAACGCCGCCTTTCCTTGTTGATCTTGTTTATCATATTTTTTGCCAATGTAGGAGTATTTTTACTCAATTTTTGTTTCATTCAATTTTTGTGTCGCTTCTACGGAGTAGTGGCGACATATAGGGATCACTTCTCCGTCCGTCTGTCCGTCCGTCAAAAACTTGTCCGAACTACTCCTCATAAACTACTGGTGCAATTTCATCCAAACTTTACAGGAATGATCAGTACCAAGTCTAGTTGTGCATATTGTCAGCATTTTCCGGTTCAATGATTTTTTTCAGAGTTATGGCCCTTTAATAATTTTTATTTTTAAAGTTTGTCTTCTTTTATACCACTAATGCAATTTCAATGAATCTTTACAGAATTAATCGGTACCCCAAGCGCTTGTGCATATTACATGAGTTTTCCAGTTGAATGATTTTTGGCTGAGTTATGGCCCTTGAATAAATAAAGCATTTTGGCCTGTTAATGATTCTTTTCTTCTGCTACACAGATGCTGCAACATATAGAGAACAAACTGATCAATCACCCCTCTATACAACTGCTGAATTGGCTATCATCAGGAGACACATGTGATCACTGATTGCTCTTGTTTCTATAGTGAAATATCTTTGAATTTGATGAAGCTGACACTCAAAAATGTTTTACCCTATTGAAATATAAAATGAAATGCTCCATCTAAAGATTATCTTTTAAAACCTGTATTCTAGAGAGTAAGTGTGTCACAGAATGATATTGTAATCAAGTGCCCTAGTGTTAATCGCGGCTATGATTTTTTTTTTACCTAATTATTTTGGCAGAATTTTGTCCCGTTAAGGGTGTTGTTTTTTTACCTATATGTGATATATCAGGAAGACCTGGCCTCGAGGTTAAAACATTTTTTTCCCCCAAGTTCTGTCTCAAATCTTGGGAGTGTGTACATTCTGTGGCAGTTTCTGACCAATCAAATACCAGTCCTGAGATCTTGATTTGAGCTTAGAGAATTTCTTTCTTATTAATTTGTGAGGATTTTTTTGTAGCTTAATATTTTTTGTTCCCAGTTTGCTGTAAAGAGATCATCATTTCTCATACAAGACTGACACATGATGTAATAAATTCTTTTAACTCCCTGTAATAAAACATGGTTAAGTCCATGGATTTTAATTTTATTTTGAAATGAAATTCAAAAGAAATGGATAAATTTATCTAAGTCAAATTTTTAGATGAATGTCATGAGCATGATTGAAAATAAATTATCTTCTTAACATAAAAACATGAATATTTGTGAATATTATAACGCTGGTCTAAAAATTCACCAAACTCTGACTTTGTGCTTAGGCGGCTGACATCACTGCTGTGGGCTGTTCTACTCGGGTGTTGCTTGAAATACAGCATGGAGTTGCACCTTTAAATCTTCCTCCTCCAATGACCAGCGTCACAGAAAGTTGCCATTTACAGTGTTAGTGTAACTTGAAACCTAAACAAACATAAATGCATGAATGAAATCACAGTTTCTTCTATGAAATATGAATGATTGTCAGTTATGTGCTGTTTTACAAAAAAAATATGATCAAAATTTTATTATTGGGACCAAGGTATTTTTTCATAAAGTTAATTTGTGGAATAAAATATTTAAAAAAAAACAAGTTGTCTATTTTTTTAATGTTTTGTTCACTGTAGTTTTATAAGACCACAGACTATAATCTGTGAGAATACCTCAGATCTAAGACCACAGGCTGTCATCTGTGAGAATACCTAGGATCTAAGACCACAGGCTATCATCTATATTAGAATACACCTCAGATTTAAGACCACATGCTGACATCTTTGAGAATACCTAGGATCTAAGACCACAGCCTATCATCTGTATGAGAATATACCTCAGATTAAAGACCAAAGGCTGTCATCTGTGAGAATACCACAGACTGTCATCTGTGTGAGAATATAACTCAGATATAAGACCACATGTGTCATCTGTGAGAATACATCAGATCTAAGACCACAGGCTATCATCTGTGTTCAGGCCTAAGACCACTGGATATTGTGTGTTAAATTATTCCACAGGCCTTATACTTAAAATCTTAAATCTGTATGAGAATATTACTGGCCAGGATCACATAAAGATTGGCTAAAATATGTATGATACATAATGACACTGGCTGATATTTTATGATCCAATAACATTTCCCTTCAATGAGAATAAAATTGTAATAAAACATGATTAAATCCAATGATATAAATTGATTTTGAAATAAATTCAAAACAAATATAAAAGTTATCCAAGTCAATTTTCAGATGAATATCATGAGCATGATTGAAAAAAAATTACTTTGTTCACAAAAAGAAAGAACATGAATATTTGTGAAACTTAAATGTTACACTAGTCTAAAAATACAACATTTCAAATTGTCAGATATTAAATGTATAAAACAAGGTACAATAAGTGCACATGAACATTGCTATAAGCAGTCTGAGAATAACATAAGGTCTGTTACATTTGAAATGAATGTCAAGTTCAATATATATATATACATATATATATATATATATAAGTGCCGGAAAAAAGTCATATATAAATAAAACAAAAAACACTGTCCACGAGTTAACTTATTTAACTATTTGCCAACCGGTTTCTCTTATGGTCATCAGGGCAAATGATGGGCAATGATCATAAGAGAAACCGGTTGGCAAATAATTAAATACCGTAAGTTAACTCATGGACTGTGTTTTTTGTTTTATAAATATATATTGTCAAGATATAATTTAACATTTTACAGATATAGGAACAATCTGTGTACAGCTTATGATAGACATCAGGCTAATTACATGCATTATAATCACTGCTAATTAAAGCTTTGATGCAAAAAAAAACCTCTCTGAGAACACACAGCTATATACTCCACAAATGCTTTTGTACAAAATCACAGCTTTAATCCGTGATAAAATATGCATAGTCAATATACTTACTCTGGAGCTAAGCTAGAATTTTTTGGGTTTTCCCAGCAAATCTGGGGGTTACATTATAACAAACAAACTTTTACAGTTAAAACTGAAAAAAAATATAAAGGCCACATTTTGACTAATCTATTGTGAATTGCAGTCAGCACCATGAAGTTATAATGGTGAAAGTTTGTGTGAAATGGGAGATAACCCAATTCGTTGGGAAAAACCCATATTGGCCGAGTTCTGGATTACTGTAACTATTTGCATTACCTTGCATTATGGACACTGTGGCTCAATTTATAACCAATGTATATTTTAACATATCATGGATACAATTTGGTCCCAGTATTTTAAAGTGACATTTTTATGCCAATCCAAGTGTAATTTTATTATGGTCAGTGAACAGGTCAAAATTAAAAAAATAACTTGACACTTTTGCCATAATTGTGATAAATTTTATATTTTACATTGAAAAAATAATCAATAATCCATGTCACCATGTGACCAACAGAAATTTCTTTAAATATCTTAAAGTTCAGAATGTATTGGTTAAATTTAATCCAAAATATTAGACATATCGATCGGCTTGTTAATTTTTTTGATAGTCTAAGTTGGGCAAGCCAATATCTTAAGTTAAAGCAACATCATATTTATAGGACTAGGTTAAAATTATGCTCAATTCTGGGGCAAAAATAGAGTGGGGCAAAAATAGAGTGGAACAGTCTTTTTATAATTAAAGAAGTTTTTTATATAGCTGCATTACCAATTATTGGTCACTCAGACACCATAATAATTGCCAATCTTTTGAAATAAATTACTAATTCAACTAGACAGTGTAAAAATGAGCATAATATCACTTCAATAATGTTAACCTTTTGCTCATATGAAATTCACGAAATGCAAGTTTATCTTTGAAATTATACTTTAAAATTATACTCTGTTTCAGAGGTTTGTGAATCTGCTGCATGTAATTATGCATAAGAAATACAGCATTTAGTACCTCTTAACCCCTGGGTCTTTCAAACGCTATTGTAATTTAAATTAATTTAAAACATGGAAAGCTGAACATCATTGACAAGAAATTACATTATAATTATACATTCTAACGTGTACAACATTAAATTTTATGGTATAACACATCTTTAACTTAAATATTGTTCTTAGACAAGCAGGTGCCCCGTTAATTGATTGATACTGAACGCACTTTGATAATAACTTCCGGTCTGTAGCAGGGAAGCTGGAAACTTTGGAAACTTTAAATTTCCGACTTTAGGCAAGCAAGTAAAGGTATATCTCTATTTTTTTCGATGCTTTTTACAAATGCAATACAATAATAATAGCCAGATAGGATTTTCTGATTGATGTATCAAAGATTTCTGTTCTTCAGGTAAAATAAAGTTTAACCTGAAGTTCTATCCGATCACAGTACACTAAATCTTCTGTTTTTCAGTTAATTGAATTGTAGCATTGTCGGAAATTCAGATTGTAATTGACTGTACCTATTTAAAGTTAGCAGACATTTAAAGCATTTTTTTACTCATATTAATTTTCTGTTTTGTTTGTATTTCTATTAATTTCGAATTAATGTTTGAATCAAATGATTGCAAACTTAGTGACGTCTTATTTTAATATGGGCATGAGAATCTCACTTCTGATGGGGTTCAAACTCAACCTACAGATAAGACGTCCCTGGTGCTGTACACTTCATCTTCACACCACTGATCCTGGTTCTATGCACTCATTGAGTTACTTCCCTTTGCTACAAAATTCAGACATTGATACATGAAGTAGGATATTCAACTCTCCCTTGTTCTGGTGCCAACATTGGTGTAGGTGTAGTAGACTTATAAATAAAATTTACTTGACTTGACTTGACACTTGAATTCTTAAATTCACACATTTATTTGAGATCTTAATTGCAGTAAATTACTAAATATCCATGTCACCTATGCCCAATAACTGCAAGGTTTGAATAGATTCTTATAATACTGACTTGGAATATGCCTATATTACATATACTTACAGTATTTGTAAAGAATGTACATGTTTGTAACAAATGTAACAAAATATGATACTTTGATAGTGTTGTAAATATCCTTATTTCACACCTTATAAAATACGACCAAAGAACTTTCAGCAGTGAACCATGTGATGTTCCAAATTAGAAATCATTATCAGATCCAGTCTTATCAATTAAATTAGCCTCATTTCCATTTCCAGATTACAGAAAATCCATATTTAATGCATTATCACACCCCATCATAACCTCATTTTCATTTTTATAGTAAAATAGTAAAAAAAATATCTAGATCAAATGCATATTGAACCTCATATAGCCTTGTTTTCATTTTCAGAGTCCAAAAAATTTATATCAAACTCGTATCATACTTCATCTTACTTCATTTCCATTTTCAAGGTCAAATTTTTTTTCATCAATTGATTATTCCTTATATTTCAAGTAACAAATTCTACGTAAAAACGAGAAAAAAAAGTAAGAAAATGTAATAGTATATCAGGCTCTGCTAACACCTCATCCAATATTGATTTGACAACTGTTTACTCGTCCAATAGAATTCAGTATTGAACTAGGCAATGTATAATAACCTTGTATCATAGTATGGAGACTTTTCTGTTGAAAATGTGTCAGGGTTAAATCGTATACATATACATGCACAGTGCGTTAACTGGAGTGCGGGTATTAGTTACCCGCACTCCAGAGCATGCCCATTGATTGGCTCATTTTTGCTGGGGTTTACATATTGTGACGGCAGAGAAAGGGAAAGCGACAGAAATGTCATATTCAGATGTTCGTTCATTGGTTCATTTTTGCCGGGGTTTCATATTGTGACAACAGGGAACGTGCTTTTATGTTTGACTATGATACAAAAGAGAAAGAACACCAAAACACTCGGCAATCTGATTAATACTCGGGGGCTAGTCTCCCCCTTGTACAAATCAGATAGCCTCGTGTTTCGGTGCTCTTTCTATTACTAATATAATTATTACTGGAAAATAAATATATTAGTGTTGGTTTTAAACCTTTAGCCTACTTGTTGCAACAGATTATACAAGTGTGACCATTCTGGACCTCTAATCATTATCTCTGTGCTGTTTGCTATTCGTCAATGCATATTTTGAAATTTTCTTGAAAAATGATATAGATCTATATATATATAAATTGTCATGTCCAGAATGGAATTATGGTGGACAATTCCCTTTAAAATACTTATTAGTGTGTTTCAGCAATAAATTTATTGGTGTTTTTCAGAGGTAAATATTTTGGTGTTTTATTGGTGTTTTTCAGCAATAAATTTATTGCTGTTTTTTCAGAGGTACATTTACTGGTGTTTTTCAGCCCTGGGGCAACTTATTGGTGCTTTTCAGCTATATATTTATTGCTGTTTTTTCAGAGGTAAATTCATTGGTGTTTTTCAGCCCTGGTTTTTTTCAGAGTAGACACTGAAGAAGAATGGAGATAGAGAGTATATCAGAGTATGATTGTGGGGATGGAAGATGTAGGGACATGTTTTGGGAGTTTGTCTACATTGTAGTTATCCCAGGGGCATTGCTATTTATTATAGTCTTCATAACTAGCGTACTGATGTGTTGTTCTGCTTGTAAGAGGTAAGGAAACTTGACTCAGGGCTCAATGCTTAAAGGCCCATTTTTGCCTTACATAATAAATTATACAATTGATTTTTTTTTCAAAAACTTTTATCTTTGATATCTTGTTATAGTTTAAAGGTAAATTTTCCTGCATAAAAATGCCCTTTACAGCAACAAGAAAAGCCCTAAAAATCTTTAAGGAGATGTGGAGAAAAATTATCCTTGACTTATATAGCTAGACTTACAGAAGAGTTAAGGCAAAATACCAACTTTTTTATGTCATTATATACCCCTTGACTTATGGATGAAATCGACTTATGGCCGCATATTTACGATAATCGTTTGCCATATAGGTGAAAGTCCATCATTTGCTTCTTTTGCTTTGTTTGCAATTGATAGATTTATGTGAATTAGTATTTTGTATGGAAGTCAGTGCTACTTTCTTCATTTGCTAAACATTTAATAAGCTCTTAATCCATTATCAAAACATTTAAAAGCATGCATGTTTGACATTTGTAAAAAATTTAAAAAAAATGGATTTCTGAGGCATAATAATGTGCATTTAACACATGTTATCTGGCAAATAACAATAATTCTCTTTCTGGGACCTTTAATTTAAGTAGCAATTTTGATTTAATTATACCCTTTTGTGAACTAAGAAAATTTCTGTTTTAAGTTTTACATGCAAGTTCTACCTATACACGCATCTTTAGGACCATAATGTTTGGTCATTTTCAAAGAGTAATAACTCTAGTGAAAGATTTGTATTGAATAATCCACCTTTGTGAATTTAGAAAATACCTTGGTAAAAGTTATTAAGGTTTTAGCATGCTAAATAACCATTTTGATTTTTTCCAATTATAAAATAAACATGTTTATTGAAGCCAAAAACTTGTAGGTGGAAAATAATGTAGTGAATTTTTACAATTATGACATTATATAAATTTTGCAGGAAAAAGCCAGACAGCTTGACTGATGAGTGAGTACCATTCATATCTTATAATACTTTACTGCACGTTTTTAATGTAGCTTTTCATTGGATAATCGTGACTTTTTATATAGATATAAATGTATCTGTCAATTTATCAAGAAATTCCAATTTTTTAAAGGAAGTTTGCTGAATATAAAGATTCTTTGCAGGTTATATGGCCGTATATAAAAAGTTATATTTGCAATTTAACCTCTGCCTAGGAGCTATGGATATACATGTATAGGCAAACAACTTTTTATATAGGGCCATGAAACTTGTCAAAAATCTTTATAACTAATAATATAAAATGTTTTTTGTCTTACATGAATATATATTTCACATCAAGTTTTAAATGACTCTTTACAGTGAAAAATTTATGTTCCCTCGTGACAGAGGTAAATGTTTTCTACGGCGGAAATAACTGCCTGTGGATGCTTAAAGACGTCTTTTCACAACTTTTCACACACACCCTTTTTTGAGGCCTCAAATGGTGAAAAAATGCTCTATTTAGACCACAAACACTTGTTTTTGTTTGAGAAATGTTGTCACTTTTTCGGCGCCATCCCATTTCAAAAAGATAATAAAGGGGTCGCCAAAGGGCAAAACGACTTATGTTAAAAGTTTTTTATGTATTTGATCAGTACATGTGCTGGGATTAACAAATAGATGTATACATTTTATTTGGATTTTAAAAGCGTTTTGAGCTCCATACCCCAAGTGTCTGTGACTTTGATTTGAAACAGCAACTAATTCATGACAGTCTAGCTGTTTAAGAACAGTTTCTAGATTTTTTGAAGCAATTATTTGAGCGATGTTGAGATAAATATGTCTGATATCTTAAGTCATTGAAATTCACACAAGCTGGTCATTAAATCACTGGTAAATTGTATTTCGAGCCAGTAAAAATTAACCAATTTATAAATTTGTGATAGTAAGACATTTTAGGTTTTACAATTTGGGCTTGTGAATTGAAATTTGTGGCGGAGTTCCTATTGATTGAAAAATTCATCATATTATCCATAACTCAATGTGAAGACCATGTGCGTATGTAAATTCGTAATTAATCAGGTGGGCAGTGATACCAAAACTGTCAACTAACAATATTTATTTTATAGCACTGGTTAGTATGTTATATTGGTGGCTTTTGAAAGTGGTTCCGAGTAGAGGACCACAGATGTTCTTCGTTATTAGTAGTATAAAAGCAAAAAAAAAGAATGAAATTGATGTTTTTGTGTCTGACATTCTGACCTTTCTGAAAAGTGGTTTATCAAAGTCACCTATAAACTGTTATGATGTTTATTAGGTCAATATTCTGTATCTAGATATATGAAGGTGCTTGCCATGGCTTGAAAATAAATCAATACTCAAAGCACCTGAGGCTTTCCCATATCAGTTACAATTATGAATATGTATAAACTTATATTATAGGCTATAATTCATGATACCTCAGGTTTTTATTGATGCTTTTTCACCATTTAAGGAATTGTGGGGTATGTCCAATTTTTAAGGTTGCTTTATTAAATTGAGATAATGAATGACCAAAAAAATGTATTAAAATGTATAAAGCTATAAATCTACTATCTGTGGTTTTTACTTAATTTTTAACAAAGGCTTATTCCTGATATTAGCTTAGAACATTGTATCTCATTAGAATTTGAAGGTAATTATTTGGATATTAAGACATGATCAGAAGAGCAGCTTAAAAATCAAGAACCAGGATCATAGTTGTAGGTTCACACTGTTCCAAAACCGAGAACTTAAATCCTGTATAACTGAATTTCTTAAATTCAATTTTTTGAAATTTGTGTCCATTTTCAAATTTAGATATATTAAGATGAAAAAACTTACTGAGTCAACTGCAAAGAACTAGACTGTGTAGATGTGCAGCCTGATTTTGCTCTACATTTGTATACTGGTGACAAAAGCTAATCACTGTTCCAGATTCAAACCAGGGTAAAGCCATTATACAAAATAGGCAGGTTAAGAAAAAAGCCAAATTGTATGCTATTGTAATGAAATTATATTATAATTACTTATATGATCAGTTTATTATATAAAAATGTGTTAATTAATGCAAATGAGAGATTTTGTGTTGTTTTTATTTAGGACACAGTTGATTGGTTATAATTCAATTCGTCGAGCATCTTTGAGTTTGCGCCAGTTATCACACAATAGGGACACACCACTGTTGTCTAGCAGAGCAAACAGAGAAGCTCGCACAGCCTCGTTAAATCTGGATAGAGACCAACGATATAGGCGAGGGGGTAGGGGAACTGCAAGTGCACCTGGAACATTGCAGAGGTATGTAACAGTAAGGAAGGGGCGTCCGTGGCCGAGTGGTTAATGTCGTTGACTTCAAACCACTTGCCCCTCACCGCTGTGGGTTCGAATCCTGACAGGGACTTTGGATCTTTTCATGTGAGGAAGCTATCCAGCTAGCATACAGTACGTCGGTGGTTCTACTCAGGTGGCCGTTCGTGCCTGAAATAATGCACGGAAGGGCATATGAGGTCTTCCTCCACGAGTAAAGCTGGAACGTCGCGAAATAAGCTATACCGTGTCAATGTGACGTAAAACCCAAAACAAACAAACAGTAAGGAAATTGTTTGAATCAGATCTAAGCTTAAGGTCACACACCTGGTAAACAACAGAGCTACCTTCGGCGGCGCCCACTATCATAAAGGTACATCAAGGGGTTGTGAGAAGAGGGATGTGCCCCTTTTGGGGCTTTGAGGGGGGGGCAGTAACCCCTCTCATTGCCAAGAAAATTTTGGACATGTGACAGGGTTAAAAATGGCCTCGGGTCAATCATAAGGTAACGTGTAACCAAGGCTGAAAAACCTTTTACTCCATTGATATGTTGTAGCACTTTGAAATCAGTTTTGATGGAAAAAAAACAATGCAAAATAGTGTTTTTTTGGCAATTTTGAGACGTCCCCCATTGCAATGGTAACAGGAAATTAAAGATTAAGCATGCTGTTACAGAGGTTATGGTCAAGTCAACATTTGTGCCAAGTTTCATCAGTACTGAAGAATTTTTCATAGTTTCATAGCAGTTTGAACTTGTAACAGGAGGCTTTTCAATGAAAACGGCCTTTTTATACGCCCGTTTGAAAAACGGGACGTATTATGGGAACGCCCCTGGCGGGCGGGCGGGCGGCGTCCAATTTTGTCCGGAGCATATCTCCTACATGTATGTAGGGATTTTAATGAAACTTCATAGAAATGTTCACCACTATAAGGAGCAGTGTCGCGCACATGAACCAGGTCTCTAGGTCAAAGGTCAAGGTCACACTTAGAGCTCATTGAAAAATGCTTGTCCGGAGCAAAACTTCCACATGTATTGAGGGATTTCAATATTACTTGGCACAAATGTTCACCATTGTGAGGCGGAGTGTCGCGCGCAAGATTCAGGTCCTTGCGGCCAAGGTCAAGGTCACACATAGAGGTCAAAGTTCAGATAAAAATATGAAGATGTGTATATGGACCATTTAGTCATCATTTATTGAGGGATTGTAACGTAAATGGTCATTATCAAGACTATGGCTGTGATACATATAATTTAGGTCAATATATGCAAGGTCAAGGTCACTAAAGATGATGAAATATCCAGATTTTGTCCGGAGCATATCTCCCACACGCATGAAGGGATTTTAATGAAATTTCATAGAAATGTTCACCATTATGAGAAGCCATGTCACGCACATGAACTAGGTCTCTAGGTCAAAGGTCAAGGTGACACTTAGAGCTCATTGAAAAATGCTTGTCCGGAGCAAAACTTCCACATGCATAGAGGGATTTCAATATAACTTGGCACAAATGTTCACCATTGTGAGGCGGAGTGTCGCGCACAAAATTCAGGTCCCTGCAGTCAAGGTCACACATAGAGGTCAAAGTTTAGATAAAAATATGAAGATGTGTATAGGGACGATTTAATCATTTATTGAGGGATTGTAACACAAATGGTCATTATCATGACTACGGCTGTGACACATGTACTTTAGGTCAATATATGCAAGGTCAAGGTCACTAAAGATGGTGAAATATCCAGATTTTGTCTGGAGCATATCTCCTACATGTATGGAAGAATTTTTATAATACTTTATGGAAATGTTCACCACCATGATATGTATTGCTCCATGCATGATCCAGGTCAAAGGTCAAGGTCACACTTAGAGCTCATTGAAAAACGCTTGTCCGGAGCAAAACTTCTACATTCATAGGGGGATTTCAATATAACTTGGCACAAATGTTCACCATTGTGAGGCTGAGTGTCGCACGCAAAATTCAGATCCTTGCGACCAAAGTCAAGGTTACACATAGAGGTCAAAGTTCAGATAAAAATTTGAAGATGTGTATAGGGACCATTTAGTCATCATTTATTGATGGATTGTAGCACAAATGGTAACTATCATGACTACAGGTGTGACACATTTAATTTAGGTTAATATTTGCAAGGTCAAGGTCACTGGAGATGATTAAATATCGAGATGTTGTCCGGAGCATATTTTCTACATGCATGGAGGATTTTTATGTTACTTTATAGAATTGTTCACCACCATGAGACGTAGTACCCTGCACATGAACCAAGTCTCTAGGTCAAAGGTGAAGGTCACAGTTAGAGCTGATAGAAATACGCTTGTCTGGAGCAAAACTTCTACATGCATAGAGGGATTTCAATATAATTTGGCACAAATGTTCATCATTATAAGGCTGAGGGCCGTGCATAAAATTCAGGTCCCTGCGACCAAGGTCAAGGTCGCATATCCTGTGCATATCTTCCCTACTGATTTGTTTTAAGGTTCATTTAACAACACAGTGCCAAGAATAAAAACTTGCTTGCTAGATAACACTTATCCATAATGCCCCCATCTCCATCTAAAGCTTTCGTAAACGGGCGTATTTTGTGACTATGGCACCCTTGTTCACAATATGCTCATGCGGTAAAGGGTTAAAGTAGCACAGAATTGTTTTTCTAACAAAAAAAAAAAGCTGAAGGCAGCTACAAAAATAACTTGGTATAAATGTGCTAGACATGATGATGACATTGCGGCTTCAAGAATCAAATCAGGGCATAGACCTCTCTTGAAAATAGTGATTCTGATCAACAAAATAGTCATTCTTGGATGGATTTTAAAATACTGAATGTTTTGGACATGATGACATTGTAACAATTGTCTGTATTGAGAATTGATAGTATTTTCCATGAGTCCATGACTTTGATATTCATTGTTAGATTTTGAAATAATTATACATACATGACATTGTGTGCCTCATTGTCTGTTCACAACAACAGGTCTTGTTGAACTGATATCTGATTTTATATTTGATATTTTCTTAGGTGTCAAGTCCATAAGGCCAAGGTCACTTAAATTATACATTTCCAAAAGCACAGAAGATAGTTTTCAGTATTATTTAAAAGTGCTCTTTTTTCCTATATAAAACTAAACAAGAAGAGGTAAATAAAGGATTTTCACTTTTTCACAGAACATAATTTTATCAGGCTAAAGATATTTTTTTCTACTTTTCGTCCATTGAGAACTATTTAACTTTATCAATCAATTTTATCAATATTATTATTGTTTTTATAGAGATAGAGATCGTCACCAGCGTCACAATAGAGATAGACAATCTGACATACCACCTCAGTATAGTACACCTCCCAGGTTTCCTTCAGCAGGGGAATTAAACACAGGCTCTGGGTAAGAATAAAAAAAATCATTTGAATTCATTTGTTTATTGAGCATTTAGAACATACATGTATTACATGTTTATCATTTTGCATGCAATGGCCATGGTATCTTACATCAAAAGAGTACTAAAGTAATTATGTAGATTGCACTACTTAATTATAAATCAATCTTTGAAAAGGAAAACATTGCTTTAGCTTCCAGAAAGTCATACCAATTTGTTGAGAGATACCCGGTAAACACTGGCTTAAGGTAGATACCACATTAGGGCTGTGTTTTGTCAGGGTAGGTGATACGATACCATTCACTATACAGAGGAGCAATACGCAAATCGGTTTGCAATACACCAGTAAATGCCTGATCAATTAAATAGTTATATTCAAAATGTTTTAACTAACGGTACAAAATTAATAACATTAGGATTTTTCCATTTTTCAGTAATTTTCTTGATAGCGAAACTTCTTGTTGCTAGCTTTACTGTAAATCTTTATTTTCGATACATAACCTGTTTCGATTACGCTGTTTATTTTAAAAAAGATATGCTGTGTAACCTGTTTCGATTACGCTGTTTATTTTAAAAAAGATATGCTGTGTAAGCTGTTTCGATTACGCTGTTTATTTTAAAAAAGATATGCTGTGTAAGCTGTTTCGATTAAGCTGTTTATTTTAAAAAAGATATGCTGTGTAAGCTGTTTCGATTAAGCTGTTTATTTTAAAAAAGATATGCTGTGTAAGCTGTTTCGATTATGCTGTTTATTTTAAAAAAAAGATATGCTGTGTAACCTGTTTCGATTATGCTGTTTATTTTAAAAAAGATATGCTGTGTAAGCTTAATGATATAGGATTAAAAGCAAGACCTGTATCAGAATTTCTCTTTCAGTTACGATAACAAAAAAAATGCGAATCTGAAGAAAAAAAAGGCACGCGAATATTTGAGTCCAAAATTCACGACAAATTCGCGATTTTGAAATTAGGATAAGGATGGGTTCCTTGTGAAAAACCTTTGTATATTTTTGCATTGGCAGCATTTAAGATTGTCTTTGTCTTCCTTACGGTAATTGAAATCTTGTTTTGGAGAGATGCAGACGCTCATTTTAGCATATTGGTGACAATATTTCTTCTCTATTTTCTCACAGTATGATGTTCCATGAATGAGAAATCAATTCATCTTGTTTTAATGATCTAATGAAAATTTATTTCTGGAATTTATAGCCTTTAATTTAGTTCAAGGAGACAGTATTATTCGTAGCGTTTTGTATTTTGAACATTGTAAAGGCACACAATAAACATAAAGTATCACAAATTTTTATGTGAGTCTTTTGTAAGAGTTATTTTTAAAATGTAGTTTATTTTGCACCAGTTTTTTTGCAAGCCATTATATTAACTTTATAGATATATCTGTGTGTTTTTAATATCCTACATCAAGATGTGTGTTATATAACAGTTGCATTGTTTAAACATTATGACATCTGCTAATTAACAAAAATAAACTTAATATATTATTTTGTGTAACTTTCATGAAATTTGTCACGGAGAAAAATATTGATAAAGGATTCTTACTACATGTTTTTAGCATGACTATTTGAAGAATAGGGAGAGCTTTTGTACTCATTGGACATCAGTGTTAGTGCCTCTGTCATACTTTGGATTAGTTTTGGTATCTCCGAAACTACTAAAGGGAATAGGTTGTAACTTCACACACTTGTTCTCTGTGACTATCAGGACCCATAACTTTGCAGTACATCTTTATGCTCCCCAAGGGTGAGCATATAGTCGCCGCTTTGTCGGTCCGTCCGTCCTTCCACTTTTCTTGTCTGGGACATAACAACAAGAGATATCAACATGAAACTTTGTCGGTAGATAGATCTTCTGGGTAGATGTGCAGTGCACAAGAACTGTAACTCTGCCTTGCCCTATTTTGAAGTTATTCCCCTCGTTCATTTTTACACTTTGACTTTGTCCGGGACTGAGCTCTAAAACTATAAAAAATATCAACATGAAACTTTGTAGGAAGATAGATCTCATTGAGTAGAAGTGCAGTGCAAAAGAACAATAACTCTGCCTTACCTAATTATAGAGTTATTGCCCTTTGTTGATTTTTACACTTTGAGCATTGTTTGGACCATAACTCTGAAACTATAAGAGATATCAACATGAAACTTTGTAGATAGATAGATTTCATTGGGTACAAGTGCAGTGCAAAAGAACCATAACTCTGCCTTGCCTTATTTTTGAATTATTGCCCTTTGTTTATTTTTACACTTTGAACTTTGTACAGGACACAACTCTGAAAGTATGATAGATATGAACAAGACACTTTGTAGGTAGATAGATCTCATTGGGTAGATGTGCTGCGACAAGAACTGTTACACTCAGCCTTGCCCAATTTTGGAGTTATTGCCCTTTGTACATATTTACATTTTGAACTTTGCAACTTTGACACTTTAAGAGATATGAACAAGAAACTTTGTAGGTAGATAGATATCATTGGGTAGATAAGCAGTGCAAAGAACAGTTACTCTGTCTTGCTTAAGTTTGGAATTATTGCACTTTGCTGTGTCAGGGACCTAACTATGAAACTACAAGAGGTATACTTTTCTGTGTCAAAAACCTATTCGGGGAGCATCACCCGGTTCAACCGGTTCTTGTTATGCTTGGGGAATAGTTCTAATTCAGTGCAAGCAAGTTCCAGAAGTAGTGCACGTAGGGGAATATGAGGCCTTTCTTAACCAGTGGAGGTCGAAAGTCGCCATATAACCATCAGACCCAACAACAACAACTAAATTTGGAAAGATATTTTTCGCATGAAATTAAGGCATTGTTGGATGTGTTATTTGAATTATATTGTATTACAAAAGATGTTAATAATGATTGTCAGATCTAGAATTTCTTTGCTCGTAGAAAATATACTATATAAGTGGATATTTCTGGGTGTCGAAAAGTTAGCCACTGTAAAATTCCAGACATTTCATGTGAGGAAATATTAGCGAATATTTCATGTGAGGAAATATTAGTGCACCGTGCAAGGGTAGAATTTAATGACAGTTTCGTTGATGTTTACGCTAGAGGAAATTTTAGCGATTTTCAATTCACAAATTTTACAAAATAATATTTCTGTATCACTAACTTTACCACTTATACAGTAGATTCAGAATGTCATGAGATTTAATGGAAATATTTTTTGTTAATGTCTTTCAGTGTAGAATATGCAGAATTAAACCATGGATTGACGGTTGCTGCTGAAGCCAGGCAAGAGAAAAAGCAAATCTTATAATGACTTGAGAGGATTTGTATAATATAATACATGTATAAATATAATGCTGCAGGACTGTGCAATACTTGATGTGTTATATGAACTATGTAGGAATAGATTATTTCTTCTCCTGCCTTTATGTTGCCATATTTCCTAAACATAAAATGATGCAAACGATTTAAATCATTACTAAACGATTAAAACCCTATTTAGAATAGCAGTTCTCTATATTTTGTTTGGGAACAATTTTATTCAATTTGTGTAAAATATTCATGTGTGTTTAATAACAGAAACATTCTATATTACAAGTCTCTCGAAATTGACCATAAAATTATGGAAATGACATAATTTTTGTCATTTTCAGAATTTTATGAAATGTTTCATTAGATATAGCTGTATACCCTTAATGATTTAAAGGTTGAACACTAAATTATATAAATATCGTTCATCATTATAATGTCTTAAAGCCGCAAAAATCCCTGCCCTGGTAGGGAGAATTTTGTAGGCGTGTTTATCAGATAAATCATGCAAGGGACGCTGTACCTGTGCTAAATTTAGCTGATGTAAACAAACACTATAGCAGACGATTACTGATCAGCAGCTCCCTTCCTAGAGTAATATTTCAAGTTTCTACTGGAAAGTTAACACTGCCACGTGTATTTGTTTACAACCTGCAGTTCATGACCCCATTTACTCCGCCCCGGGATTTTCAAATTTTTGACAGTTAACTGATTTTTTTTTCACAAAGTACATTTAAGTGAATCTTTTGTGATATTTTCTCTGCCATTTTATTTCAAATGTTGCAAAGAAGTTATACAAAAAGTTTTTAGGCAAAATACTTCTTGGTTATTTTACTATTTCAAAAAAGGGCTGTTAGATGTGAAGCATGTCAAAAATACCATGAAAATCTGCCCCAGCGCCATCTAGTGGCTTAAATAGTCAAGTTGCAGGTTTAAATGTTAAACTGGTAGCGATGGGGGGGAGGGGGGGGTTGAGAGTCACAATTATTTGGGAACTTTAACATTAAATTTGGATTTTTCAACATTTTTGTCAATTTGGAAAAGGCTAAATAACAGGCTTCATACCCTGTTGGATGAGGAACTGAAGTTCTTAACTTTTATCAGATTAGTGATGGTACAAAGTTGGTACAAGATGGTATATGACTGTATTCAGCAACAAATTTATGGAAAAATATCACTTTGTGCAGACTGGTTTGAATCAATACTGGTGATGTAGGCAATTCATTTGCTGTTAAAATAATGAAAATCCTTCCTTTTGATTTAATTATTGTATGTCACGATATCATGAATCACAATGCCAATTTAAGTCATGATATGTATTTGAATTTCATTATTTATAAATTGATTTTATCAGGAACTTGGCAAATGTGGAGTTTTTCAAACTAATCTCCTCGATACAAATAAACTTTCATAGTTATAGCTTCATGGAGCTATTGTTTTAAAATAAAATTGATACGAGTATCTTACACTTTAACATTTTTACTGCTTTATTAATATATTATAATATATAAATTGCTTTGTATTGTTTGAATTTTTTAACCTTATACAGTCAGTGCACACGATATATTAATCTCTGATAAATTTTCGGTTCATGAGAAAGATGCAGTCAGATGTGTTTTAATTTAATTTTATCTCTAAAATAATTACAAGTATACAGAGCTTTAAAGGGCATTAGGGAAAACTATGTTTTAGTAATTTGTACACAGTGTTGAAAGCTCGAGAGACTGCATAGCTCTAAGTATTTGTTACAGCTGCTACAGAGTAATGGTGGCATAATTATAGGGATAAATTCTCCTTTGTCTGTTAGTAATTTGGCCTGTTCATGGTTTTTAGCTCACCTGTCACAAAGTGACAGGGTGAGCTTTTGTGATCGCTTTTCGTCCGGCGTCCGTCCGGCGTCCGTCCGTCCGTCGTCCGTAAACTTTTACTTTAAATGACATCTCCTCATAAACCACTAAGCCAATTTCATCCAAACTTCACAGGAATGTTCCTTTGGTGGTCACCTTTAAAAATTGTTCAAAGAATTTAATTCCATGCAGAACTCTGGTTGCCATGGCAACCAAAAGAATATCTTCTTTTAAAAAACCCAAAGAGCTAGAGCTTAGATATTTGGCATGAAACATCTTCTAGTGAGTGTCTACCAAGTTTGTTCAAATAAAAGCCCTGGGGTCAAAATTGGCCCCGCCCCAGGGGGTCATTGATTTTCCCTATATGCATATAGTAAAAACTTAAAAAATCTTTTTTTAAAGAACCCATAGAGCTAGAGCTAAGATATTTAGCATGAGACATGTTCTAATGGGTGTCTACCAAGTTTGGTCAAATAAAAGCCCTGGGGTCAAAATTGGCCCCGCCCCGGGGGTCATTGATTTTCCTTATATGTGTATAGCAAAAACTTAAAAAATCTTCTTTGAAAAAACGCAAATAGCTAGAGTTTAGATATTAAGCATGAAACATCTTCTAGTGAGTGTCTACCAAGTTTGTTCAAATAAAAGCCCTGGGGTCAAAATTGGCCCCGCCCCAGGGGGTCATTGATTTTCCCTATATGCATATAGTAAAAACTTTAAAAATCTTCTTTTAAAGAACCCAAAGAGCTAGAGCTAAGATATTTAGCATGAAACATGTTCTAATGGGTGTCTACAAAGTTTGTTCAAATAAAAGCCCTGGGGTCAAAATTGGCCCTGCCCCGGGGGTCATTGATTTTCCTTATATGTGTATGGCAAAAACTTAAAAATCTTCTTTGAAAAAACCCAAATAGCTAGAGTTTAGATATTAAGAATGAAACATCTTCTAGTAAGTGTCTACAAAGTTTGTTCAAATAAAAGCCCTGGGGTTAAAACTGGCCCCGCCCCAGAGGTGTCATTGTTTTTAACTATATGTGTATAGTAAAAACTTAAAAAAATCTTCTTTTAAAAAACCCAATGAGCTAGAGGTTAGATTTTAAGCAGGAAACATCTTTTTGTTGGTGTCTACCAAGTTTGTCCAAATAAAAGCCCTTGGGTTTAAATTGGCCCTGCCAAAGGGGGGGGGGGGGAGGTCATTGTTTTTCATTATATGTGTGTAGTAAAAACTTAACATCATGAAACATCTTCTAATGGGTGTCTTCCAAGTTTGCTCAAATAAAAGCCCTGGGGTTTAAACTGGCCCCGCTCCGGGGGCCTATATACAGGTGAGCGACCTCAGGGCCATCATGGCCCTCTTGTTTGTGTTGCCAGCTACACATAAGCTGATACCGGCTACAAAGTAGCCACAACTTATAGGGATCACTTCTTTGTGTCTGTCCATCTGTCCAAATTAGTTCTCTAATATTACTTCTTTTGAGTTTTTCAGGATTGATTGAAACCTCAAGTTTTTGCACATATTTAACAGGTTTTCAGGTTGAATGATTTTTGGCTGAGTTATGGCCCTTGAATAAAAAAAAGAATTTTGGCCAGTTGTTATTTGTGTCTCTTGCTGTTCAGTTGCTTCAACGTTCAATTTG
Organism: Ruditapes philippinarum; assembly: GCF_026571515.1. NCBI lineage: Eukaryota > Metazoa > Mollusca > Bivalvia > Venerida > Veneridae > Ruditapes > Ruditapes philippinarum. The sequence goes on from NW_026857336.1 coordinate 109,517, forward strand.
CTATCATCAGGTGACACATGTGATCACTGAAAGCTCTTGTTTAACCTTATCACAATCAGGTCTGTTAGTCACAGTCACCTTGATATTTATCAAGGACACAGTTACTATGTTTACAGCCCTGATCTTAACTTAGGTAAGTGGATATAAATCCATGTAACATTACTAAATTGTTGCCATAAATGGAGCATAAAATCATGTTTCCCAAACACATATTGTTCATTTGTTGTTAAATGTTCTAAAAAACTAATTGTTCATTATGAATTGTTTAATGTTTAGTTTGTGTGCTAAAAGTTTACTTCTTGGGCACATTCAGATGATAATATTATAGCACAATATGGTTAAAAATGCTTGGTTTTATACTATTATTCTTAAGACTGATTCATTTAATATTGATTATATATTCAGAATCCATTTTATTCTCATATATTTACAATTACTGAGGTTTTATATAGCTTGTCATTATACAATACAAGATCTTAAGATATAAACCTAATGAGATGGAAAAATCTGGAACAATCTTCCTTGGGGGAATAAATAATGAATAAAATATTGTTTCCTGGTGAATCAAATTATCTTCTTATATTGTTGCGACAAAGAAAAGATTTAATGTCGTGGAAAAATTTCTTGTAAACTAGAATATGGTACCTGAGGTCTGATTGCAACCTGGTCTGATTGTAACTTGGTCTGATTGTAACCTGGTCTGATTGTAACCTGGTCTGATTGCAACCTGGTCTGATTGTAACTTGGTCTGATTGTAACCTGGTCTGATTATAACCTGGTCTAATTGTAAGTTGGTCCAATTGTAACCTGGTCCAATTGTAACCTGGTTTGATTGTAACCTGATCTGATTGTAACTTGGTCTGATTGTAACCTGGTCTGATTGTAATTTGGTCTTGTTGTAACTTGGTCTTGTTGTAACTTGGTCTGATTGTAACTTGGTCTGATTGTAACCTGGTCTGATTGTAACCTGGTCTGATTGTAATTTGGTCTGATTGTAACTTGGTCTGATTGTAACTTGGTCTAATTGTAAGTTGGTCCAATTGTAACCTGGTCCAATTGTAACCTGGTTGGCTTGTAACCTGGTCTTATTGTAAAACATGGTAAAATTTACTATCTTTTTCAGTTATTGATAAAAAGTGAAAATAGTTCAATGCTGTGTACTACATATCACATGACTTTGTTATACAAAGTCATACCATTCCCAGGAATATTCCACGTATGAGCCAGATATAAGATATATATTCAGAGAATTGAAACCATAGAATGTTTTTGCAGGATAACGTATTCACAAAATACCTAGTTCTATTTACCAATATACAATATTGGGAAGGTTTCTTAAATGATGGCCTTGTCCTTTCTGTTCTCAAATGAGAGAATATGATACTCTGTGTATTCTGTAACAATGCCAGAGAAATATTAATCTTACTCTATGCTTGTTTATCCATTGAAGTAAATTTGAAATATAGGTCAAAATTTCAAGGAAATATATTTATCAAGGGCTTTGTTAAATGTGAAAATATTGTATAAAATTTTTTGAAAAAAATGTTTTCATATCCTTAATATGGTCATAGCTTCAAAACCTAAGGACCTGAGGTCATCTTTTTGTCATGAAGCCCATGTGGCTGAGGGGGTTAGCTATACATGTTGAGTCAGTAGAATTGCTGCCACTGTTTAATCCTGCTTGATCATTAGAGGTGACAAAACAGCTTCAAATTATTGAAGTCTTTGAATCTCTTGGCTCCAACAGGTGACGTGTTTTTGATCTCTGGTGTTGCTTTAAGTTTGTAACAACCAAGGTTAGCGGAGTTTTGGCATGTATGACCTAAACTGTTGGTGCGCTGTAAAACCAAACAAAATAGACAACAACAAATGAGCCGCGTCACGACAAAACCAACATAATGGGTTTGCGACCAGCATGGATCCAGACCAGCCTGCGCATCCGCGCAGTCTGATCAGGATCCATGCTGTTCGCTATCAGTTTCTTTACTTGTTATAGGGTCTGTAAGCGAACAGCATGGATCCTGATCAGGCTGGTCTGGATCCATGCTGGTCGCAAAGCCATTATTATGTTGGTTTTGTCATGACGCGGCTCAAATTTTTGTCATGAATATCCCTCAGTCAGTCAAAGAAATATTTTGCATACTTAAAATTCTGTCACATGTCTTGTCTGAAATTGCACTGTTTCAGTGCGACTAAATTGTGGGTACTACAAACTGTGTAATATGGTAAACTGTGATAAATATCAGTCTAGGAGTTCAAGGTATATGGGCCCAATTATTTCACTCTTTTATCAGGTCTTTACACAAGTGCATCTTGAAACTTCATGATAAACAAAATGACTGTCATTTCAAAGATATAAAACATTTGGCCCATTTGTTACGAGTATTCTTCATGTGTTTAAAAAGATAAAAAGAGTGGCAAATAAATCCTTAACCCATTACGTTATATACACGCCTTTTAACGCCTTTTTCACCCAACCTTTATGTCGCCAAGAAAATTTTGGACTTGTGAGAGGCTATAAATGACCCCAGATTGATCATAAGGTAACGTGTAACCAACGCTGAAAAGCATTTGACTCTATCTCAATCCATTGAGAAGTTGCAGCACTTTGAAATCAAATATAATGGAAAAAATCAACGCAAAATAGTGATTTTTGGCAATTTTGAGATGTCCCCTCGTTGCCATGGTAACAGAAAATTTAAGCCTGAGCATGTTGTTGCAAGGGCAATGGTCCAGTCAACATTTGTGCCAAGTTTGATTAGTGTTGAAGCAGTTTTTATAGTATTATAGCAATTTGAACTTGTAACGGGAGACTTTTCAATGAAAACAGCCATTTTTCACAAAATGCTCATGAAGTAATGGGTTAAGGTAGAACGCGACACTTTGCGGACTTTCGAGTAGCGTCTTGAAAATTGGCATGCACAAAGTGGACCATATTTCTGATTAGGTTCCGTTGATTTTATTTCAAAATTTTCAGCCATTTTTTGTACACACGGCGTCAAAGTTGACCATCAAAGCCCGTTTTTGAACATGACGTTGTTGAGTATCCTTGGCAACTGTTACGGGTATTTCAACGCCATTGGTGGACAAAATATCTTAAATTCTACAGCATTCGACGGAAATTATTTTTTGGTTGGGTTTGGTTGGTTGGTTTTCACACCATTTTAAGTTTTTGGTCATATCTCGGTGGTGGACCAATATTACTGGCTTTCCTGGATAATTAACCAGTATTCAACAAATGTTACAGACTACTTATCCCATAATATTTATTAATCAGCAGTAAAGACACAAACAACCAATAGACTCCATATCAGAGATTAGTTGTCACAGAGAAATTACACACTGACAGGAATAGAACCTGCAATCCGTGGATTACTTCTCCGATGCTCTTCTTAATGAGCAAAACAGGAGGGGCCACAAATTCCTCAAAGGAGAGATGGACATAACATAATAACATCCTTCTGGGGGTATTTATATATATAAAGTATTGATAGATATTTATTTCAGAGGCTTCCCTGGTCGAGTGCTTGAGGCTGTAGACTTTAAACCACTTGCCTTTACTACTGCGGGTTCGATTTCCAACAGGGTTTTAGATTCTTCCATTTGAGGGAAGCTATCGACCTAGTTTATGAAACTTCAGTACTGCTACTCAGGTGCTTGTTTGTGCCTAAAATAATGCACAAATGAGACACATGAGGTCTTCCTCCATCAGTAAAGCTGTTAAAGACGCCATGACATATACTTTTTTTTTTTTAGCTGGCAAAAAAACAACAACAACTTGTTATCTACTACAATACCCACATTTTAATGATAACAATTTCATCAGATGACAATATTTGAGCAAGTCTACAATCTACAGGAACAAGGACTATCTCAGTAACAGTCAAAATGTTTTAGAAACATTGACAAATAAATATTTATATCATTACATAACCGTATTTATATGTATATATATAACAATGATATAATAATGAAATGTTATCAAAGTTTAAGCAACACCGGATGGCATTCACTGAATTAAGATAAAATTGAGGCAACATTTTTTCGTTCTTGTTTTTATATATCATTTAAGAGCACTTGTACTTTTAGCAATTGTTAACAGAGTTAAGGTTCTTCATCCATCATTAGCTCCTGATAATTTTGTACAATTTGTCACTTTTTCGAACAAATATACACATACCTGTACATATATATATATATATTCCATGTGAAGTCTGTAAATTAATTTTGGCACTTTCAAAAACACATATTATATGAGGTAAATGTTATGCCTGCCTGTAAAATCACCTTTTGCAGAAACAAATGATAAAGTCTCCTCACATTTTTGTAAACCAACATACAGTACATTAAGCCTTTTAGCATTTCAGAACCAAACAAATGTATTATGGTAAGCGACCAAATTGACAGAAGTCACATGGGCTAATGCTGGATGAAATACAATAAATTTAGCTTTAATAATGTTAAACAATATATGCTTCAAAAATAAAAAGATTAAAATTTTAAGGAAAAAAATGCACATAGTCACTTAACTTTTACAACTAAATGTAACTGTTCTGAATTTCTATTTCAAAAGACATTAAAACAGTCTTTCTATTCATGTTTTAAAATAGTTTCTTTTTCCTTACACTTCAATTTTGATACAAGATTAATTTCGATACTGATGCCACAATTTCACAAATAACACCATACAAAAGCATCACATACAAAATGTACATTAAGCCTTAGAAAAATGACTTTTTTTACCTTTCCATTAGAAAGGCCAAACATGAGTTATAAACTGTTTAAATAATAGATTTAAAGCATGTTTGAGGCTGATCAGTTGAAGAAGTGAGGGCTGAATGTAAAGTTATTGGTCATAAAAATAGCAACATGTAAACAGTAGTATTTTGACTTCCATACTAAATCACTATATCTGAACTACATGCTAATGTGCAAAAAAAGAAAAAGAAGCAACGGATGATTTAGTCATGTGACCAGTGAGTCATTCTTAAAATGAAATAAAATAATACCCAATTTTTTTTAGCTTAATGGGCCTTTAAGGATCCAAAGCAAGGCAGACTTATTAACTTTTGGTGAACTATTGACACCACTGAATTTGTATAATGAATTTGGCCTTTGAATTCGGAACAGTCTCACTGTAAGGAGTTAAAATACAGAAAGCAGACACTGAAGCGAAAAGTACAAAGTTTTGACCTACTTTGAGTTCTGGATAGGCCATTGGTATTTTTAAATAGCAGTTTACAGAAAGCTAAAGGTCCAGGCATAGCCATGCTAGCATGGTTCTATACCATCATACAATCAAGTTGCTAATAGCACAATACATCATGTACTGGAATAAATATCAGCAATGTTAAGATTAAACAAACAAGTCAGTTTTGGCAAACATATTATCTTTAAACATGTATTTTTCCAAAAAATTACAAACAATTACTCATTTCTTTGTAACTTTAAAAAGTGCCATTTGTTTATAATCAGCAGTAACTCATTGCTAACAAATTTGGGGTAGATGATGCTACTTACATGTTAATGCACAAATCAATTGAAACCATGACCCCTATCACTTTTTAATAGCTAGGTCCATGGTAAAGCCGACGGTGAAATGGTAAAATCCTTGCTTAAAGGCCTGTTAATAGTAAGGTCCATGGTAAAGCTGATGGTGAAATGGTAAAATCCTTGCTTAAAGGCCTGTAACTTCAGATCCAGGCAGAACTGCCCCACCCACCCATTTCCCAATTTACAGTGTAGAGTGATGAAAGGTAAAACAAGAGCACTGCATGTACTGGTAACTCATATCTGTTAAAATTCAAAGCTTAAAAGGGGCATAACTTAAAAAATATAGCTTTCATAATTATAACCCTTGTCTAACAACTGCACTGCAAGTTATCAAAGTTTCATATTTTTAACTTTTAAAATGTTTGAGTAATAGGCTACATTAAAAATTTGACAAATGATGACAACAATGATTATGCTGTAACAATCACATTAGCTTTGTCTTCAAAAAAGAAAAATCTTCTAAACAGAAAAACCTTATAATGGCTCTATTTCCATGTTATCCCCTAGGAGCGTTAGGGGAAGACATGGGGACAATTGATTAGTGCATAACCATTGGAGTAACATTCTAATATATTTGAGATATTTTAATGAAACAAATCCGTGTATCTAGAACATATACTTCAGAAGTTACCTTTATTAATCTCAGTGGAAATTTAAAAAGAAAAGAAAAAAGAAATGAAATAAAACTATAGAAATATATCCCTTGATATTCATTAATGTAATGTATACAAGAGATAAAGAAAATAAAAATTCGCTTAAAATCATAAACGATGATTAAAAATATCTTCAGACCACATATAAATATTAAAACTGAAATTTAGAAGTAAGAAATACCGGTATGATATTTCTGAAAGAAAATAAAAATAAATTGGTAATTCTGAAAATTGCACAAAATATTGAAATGAACGCTGTTAAAACCATATATGTGGAAAAAAAAATAAAATGAAATTTATTCACATACATACACAAGCTTTATATTGAAAAGATCAAATTAAAAAAAACAACAACAATATAACCTTAAACATTGATTTTATCAATAAAAGAAATGTACATACATTTTTGTACATTATTAGTTTCTTTATTAAAGCTAACCAAACATTTTCTGTAAATACTTTAATTAAAATTAATGTACATAATATCAAGATTTTATCGCAATTTTTAAAGTAAGATGATCAGGGAAAAAAAGTTTGCAGTTTGCAAAAGTGATGTAATAAATAAAAGAACATAATTTTGAGCCGCGTCACGACAAAACCAACATACATGTAATGGGTTTGCGACCAGCATGGATCCAGATAAGCCTGGGCATCTGTGCAGTCTGATCAGGATCCATGCTGTTCGCTTACCAACTCTATTACAAGTAGAGAAACTGATAGCGAACAGCATGGATCCTGATTAGCCTGCGCAGATGCGCAGGCTGGTCTGGATCCATGCTGGTCACAAACTCATTATGTTGGTTTTGTCGTGATGTGGCTCATATACTGTTACTGTACACATTAAAATTACTAAGCAATTGATACATATTATTTCCCTTTGTCATTTTTTTTCCAGAAATTTCTCCCTGTCTATCTCTTTTTCAAGACAACTACAATCTCCACTATAATAAGTTCAATACTCACTCTGACTGAAATATTTTCTACTTTTCAAGCTAAGTTGTTTTGGAATTTTACAGAAAAGTGCAAAACGTCACTGGCAACAAATGGTGGAATTTTTTATTATACAGAAAACCCCATCATTGGCAACTCATTGTCATAACTTTTTCCAACATCACCGGAATTCGATTCAAATTTAAAGACTAATAAAATCAACAACGATAGAAAAATACCCATCAGTGTTTAACTGGATATTGTTTTAAAGTGAAAATTGGAAACAGCTGAAAAATTTGGAAATGGATCAATAAAAAAAATTGGAGTGAGATTTTTTTTTTTAAGTAGTATCACAAAAAAAAACAGTGTGCAAGAGTATGTACAAAAAAATGTACAAAATGACCTATTTTAAAATGTGTTTATACTACAATTTAAAGTTTGACATAATTTTATTGTAATAAACAAAAATGTTCATTCTGACTACTTTTTTCTAATGCTTGGCAACATTAAATTCTGTTAAACTCTGCAATTATCCACTATAATTTATATACTAAAACACTAAGCGAAAATTAAAAGATAGAAACTTATTCACAACTTATAATTTAAAGAAAAGAGTAAAGAAAAATAAAACTTCAGATGTGATGCCAATGGGTTTCATAAAAAACTGAAAACTGCAAAAAGAGAGTAAAAATACCTTAATTAAAAACAAGAGTTCAAGTCAAAGTGAGCAATTAATTATGTGCAAGAAAAAAAACAAGTTCAACTTAACAACAGAATTGTTACAAAAGTAATGTCAACAATAGCGATTACAACAGACACTATAGGGAGAGGGGGGGAAAAATGGGGAATTTTCTCAGATATGTTTATTCACCGGATATTACTTCACACAATAGCACTATGTAAACAACAAAGAATAATTATAAATAATACACGATCTTCCTTTGAAAGTTGTGTTAACGAAACCGTAATCAAGATATCACATATAAACATATCGCAATAACAATCAGTAGTTATACTCCCGTCTCAAGTTTGTCAAGAACTTTGGAAAACTGTTCTAAAAATTCAGAAGAATATCTCGCATCACACTAACACTCGTACCCACACGTACATAATGTTTGTAACATACTTCATCGCAATAACAATAGCATATAAATTATATCTACACTATCAGATTTAATAATAGCACTAAATTAATGACAAATGATAAAAATGTACATGAAAATGAAAACCAAGGAATTTCAGTAACAAACAATGTCGCATAAGAATGTGAAGAATAAATGCATTCTCAAAAACATACACATAAAAATGTACATGAAAACTGCTTTAGTTTTCAGTTAACAAAACTCACTAAATTTTTTTAAACATGCATACAAACATTATTCAATCATACTGTCAACTGAAAATCAGTTACGGTAAGCCTTCAATTACAATAAAGAAATTCAGTCGTATCAAAAAATATCTGAAGTACATTTAACCTTTAACCTGCTGACTTGTGTAATGGATTTGTCCCAGCTTTAAAATTGGCACAGTTTATTCAAAGCTTCAGGGTATTTCAATATGAAAATTTTAAAATTGAGTGCCGACTCAGACTGCATGGAAGTGCAGGCTGGCCTTACTAAACCGGTCATAAAGGCTAATCACTTGGTTTCCAGCATGTTAAGGTATGACCACCCTAACTGGCAATATAAGGAACTAAAAAAATTTAAAAACCAGGGGTTAAAATTTATTTTCCCCTTAAAAAAAAAAAACGGGAAAAGTTTAAAAAAATTTAAACAAAAAATTTTACCAAAAACGGTTTAAACCTTTTTAGGGAAAAACTTTTTTCTGAACAAAACCCTTAAATTATTTAAAAAGAAATTTTTTCAGAAATTGGGCAAAACCAAAATAATCTTTTAATATTATAAATTATAAAAAAATTTTTTTTTCCCAAATTGAAAATTGTTGAAGAAAAAAATATAACCCTTTTTAAAGGTAAAAAATCAAAAACCCAAATCTATTTCCAAAATGTTAAAAAGGTTGCGTTAAAAAAAAATAGTAACTTCCCCCCCCTTTTTTTAACCCATTTGGGTTTTTTGACAATTTTTCCTACTTTTAGAGCCTCATTAAAAAGAAATCTTTAAAATTTACCCAATTATGGGTCTGTTTTCAAAGTTTGCCTTAATTTTTCCAAAAATATATAGTTTGATAATACTTTTACAATGTAATTTTGATTTTATTAAATTCTGAAAATATCAGGTATTATATTTGTTATTAAAACGAGCATTATTTAGCAAATTAATCCCAGCCATAATTATATATATTTTTTTAGTTTCCATAATTCCTCAGAGATATACTTAAATAATGTTAACAGATAAAAAGAAAAAGAAAAAAAAATGTTGACCCTTCTGGGTTTTAAACCACACCACTCAGTTTCAATGCAACTGGCAGTAATTCTAGCCTTTTTGAATTCTCTTCAAATGGGAGGTAAATTAAATGTATATTAAATCTAGCGGACCTTTGCTTCTATAGCTTCTAACTATCATAAGGTAGTTAGATATATCAGTATATTTGGGCTTCATCTAGATCATCTTATTTTGTTTTAAATTTATCTCGAAATATATGACACACTTAAGTTTCTACGTGAACATGTATTGGTAGTTAAAAAAATAAAAAAATTAAACAAACTTTGTTGGCTTTTACCACACCACACCTATGCTATTTTCAAGCATATTTACAATATGTGACCAATATAAAAAAGGTACACAACTTCATTTACAATCCGAACTCATGCAAAACTCAACATGTAACAGGAATGTATATGTCAATAAATGGTGTTACATCGTGAATGTGTAGGTCATGAATCAAATTAAATTTCCAACATGAAACAAAACAAAGCAATGGCTGCTCCCCGTAACCTGCATATGTCTGTGGATGTATTTCAATGCAAAATAATGTAAACAAATTGTGTAAACATCTATTTTTAGTATCGGTGACCTTGAACCGAGTGACCCTTAACTCCACAGAAAGTTATAGGACCATGTGAGGTATCTACCCACCAAATATAGATGATATGGGTTGCTAGGGAAACCAGATGGATAAACAAAGCAGCGACTATATGCTCCCTACATATTTTTCGGGAGCCTAAAAAAATGAACAACATTCAGGGCATATATCAAAGGGTCATACAGCAGTATTACATATCTCTTCCTGCATGATTCACATATATACAAATTTAATTTATAGATAACAATGTTTCATTACCATAAAAACTTGTATATCACAAATATTGTGATTTAAAACGTGTGATGTTCTAAACCAAGTTAGAAAAAAAATAGCTGCAAATAATCATTACAATTTTGTCAACAGTTAATCAATAAGTATAAATTGACAATTTTGTGTGAAAATGTTGTGTTTTGCATGAAAGAATAAAGAAGAATATACAACAGTGAGTCACACCAAGAAAATGTGGTGTTGCAAGTCCTTAAGTATGTTGTGTTGCAATATGTACACATGTTGTGTTGCAACATGTATACAAAGTCCTAAGATATATATGTTGTGTTAAATGTGTACACCAAGTCCTCACAAAATATTGTGTTGCAACATGTATACAAAGTCCTAACAAAATGATGTGTTGCAATATGTACACCAAGTCCTCAAAAAATGTTGCGTTGCCATATTATCACCAAGAAAACTAACTGTGTAGCATTTCATCTGAAAGAGCTGTTCCCCCATACCCCCAGTCAATATTTTATTTTTTTATTTTAATTGATCTTTGTATAAACTATAATTTTATGAGCCGTGTCACAACAAAACCAACTTAGTGCGTTTGCAACCAGCATGGATCCAGACCAGCCTGCGCATCCGCGCAGTCTGCTCAGGATCCTTTTCCCCTGTTCGCTTTCCCAAAACCCTTTTTACAAGAAAGAAAATTTCTGATAGCGAACAGCAGGGGTTCCTGTTTCAGACTGCGGGGCCTTGCGCGGGCCTGGTCTGGACCCTTTTGCTGGCCCCAAACCCCATAATGTTGGTTTTGTCTTTGGCGTGGTTTCATATGTATTTGTAAAACAAAAAAACCATTATCTGACCCTTCTCTAAACTTTTGGGCCCTCCTAAAATTTTCTTATGTTTGGGTAGGGGAAACTTGTCAAAAAGGGGTGCAAAATTAAAAGCAAGACATGGTCATTACATGAATTCTGCAGGCTAAGGATTAATTAATAACATTAATAAAATTTTGAAATGCCAAAATACCTACAGGGGTCAATGGTCATATTTCATAAAGGTAACAATCCTGAATGACAACCAGGAACTAACTTTTCAATTTAGAAAAACGACTTTAAAGAATTCAATTTAACAGTATAATGGTTTTGTTACTGATGTAACAGTTTTTATAATCTTTAAAACTGGAAATTACTTTGTAATCTGATAAAGTTTCAAGATCATGTGACAAAAATCAGTCTGGGAGAAAACAGTTCCTGAGAAATTGAGAACAAAAAAAATCTAAATCAATAACATATTTTTACTTTGTGGTGTTTTTTTTTGTGTGTGTTTAGTTTTTGGGGTGTTTTTTTCTGTCATGATAATATATTTTTTATGTGGTGTGGTTTAAATACAGAGCAGTTTTTCTAGGTTAAAATCAAACATTACCAGGCTTGTGTTCATCAAGTTAATTTAAAGTTAATTAGATCAGGTATTGAAAGTTATAAGCCTTTGCCATTAGTACATGTATAATGCCAGGCCAGCCTGTGCATCTGTGCAGTCTGAACATGGCCGAATACTGTTGGTAGTTCATTTTTTGTAAGTTTATTTTGAAATACCACACTCTGAATTATTTATTCCAAATTCAATGGAGGGCAAATTCACTTCATAAAGTCAGCACAATTAAGGGTTGAAAGATTTTAATAAATGAATTGGACCTTCCCTCTTCATAAATTTTACAGTTATAGTTTTTAGGAAAACTACTCGGCCTTACGTAATATTGACTTGACACGCGCTCAAACTTTATTCTTTTAGTCGGTAAAATGCCAACTTTCTCATTTCCAATCGGCAGTAAAAGACATTAACTGAAATTAATGCTAGTAAAACTAGTCAGAAAATGTAGTTTTTGCTTTGCACATTTCCCTGTTGATAATCATTCTACCATTACATTTTGATTAACAAACTTTTGTTTTGTAACAATACTGTTTCATAAAAGCGAAACCAATTATTTTGAAAATACATAATTAGTCTAAACTATGAGTGCTTAAATATGATAGCACAATAAATGATATCTGAAAAGAATCATAAAGGTCATAAAACTTGAAATAAGAGTTTGATATAAAAAAAACTCAAGCATTTTTTGTTCAACTTAATTTGATGATTGATGAAAAATTTCATCTCATAAAAATCATGCAAATTATATGAATTGTGCTTGAGTTTAGAAGCCAACAGTAAAGAATCAAGTCAGACTTTGCCGATACAAAAATGTGTCAACCAACCTGGTTCTATACTTGAAGTACCGGCTTTATCATTATCTTGACCTACTTTCTGCAAATGTAATAAAAATAGGGGGAAAGAAAATCCAATTTGTTCATGTAAAATAAGTGTGCATCCATTTTGTTCATGTAATAAGTGTGCATTCTAAATGGCTTGTTATCATGTAAGCAATGTACGTTATGTTTAACCTTTAGTCTGTGACCAGTCTTTGCCAGTATAAAGCCGGTGGCCTGAACCTGTATATTTTTGCAGTCTGACCACACTCGATACTGTTGCCTGCTCAATATTTGTATTTTGATACTGAAACCCCTAATACTTGAAATGGACTGTTCTAAATTAAAAGTAGGATGAATCCATTACACAAATTCAGCAGATCAATGTTCTGTCTGAAGGAAAAATGTGAGTTTTTTTACTGATTAGTAAACATAATGCAATAATATGATACAAGTTTTCTGTGCGGTTCTTGGAACCATATGCCTTCATTATTTATATGATATTTTTATGGCATTTTAAGCAATGGCATTGTATTCATGACAGTGTAAGCCTACATTCATAAATATAGTATCTAAATTGTATGTCTGTATGCAGGTAAGTATGTAAGTAAGAAAGTATGTACGTATGCAGTAATGCACGAAAGTATGCAGATATGCAGGTATGTATGTACATATGCAGGTATGCTATCATGAATGTAGGTCTGTGTCTTAATAATTGTATGCAGCTATCTGGTCATGCATTTGAAATCTGAAAGGAAAATATTAATTAATTAAGAGGCTCAGTTTTCAAATAGGGGTTGTTATTGTTCTTGAGAAAACATTTCAAAGTCCATTAATATAAGTTTTACCCTCATGGTAAATCAGCAAGAAGATTCCTATATCATAAATGGAGTATCTCCCTCCAAAACAACTTCACATCTACCTGATTAACTAACTGAGGTAATTTTAAATCTGACAAGTTTCAAATGTATGAGAAATGATAAATTTAACACAAGACCTGTCCTTAGACCCTTTAAACTTTTCTTAGTTGTAGAGAGTATACTTAAAGCAGTCAAATAATCGGGCACAAGTTGGCATAAGCTAATTTTCAGATTAATTGTCTTTAAGAAATGACATACCATTCTGAAAGTGAAAATGTATACCAAATAGAAAGTGACAAGCTTTGAAAGTTTCTGGGAAATTATGGGACATTAACAAAAAAGTTAACTAATGCCAACACATGGGTCATGACAATAACTCCACCATTTTTCATATGAAAAAAAAGGGAACTAATAAAATAACAATATCCATAATTATGAAAACACCTTGGTAAAAGTTCAAACTCTGGAAAATTTCAAATGTCTGATAAGAGATCAATCGATACTGTCACATTTTCAAACCCATGTGACTCCATTGCGTTTTCAAACTTTCTGTTGTGAAAGTTTATCATTTCTGAACCATTATATCTAGCGTCATTTCTGCAAATTAAACACTTCAATGAGTAACGGCTCTAGTTTTGTAATGTCTAAATGAGAAGCAAGCTTGGCACTAGACTCGCCAAGGTTCCTCACATCCAAAAGCATCATCAAGAGCTTCGGGTACAAAGTGCGTGCTTCGCAAACAGGCATAATGGATTCTAAATACATCTGTAGCCAATGAGTAAATTTATCCTGAGCCTGTGTAACGGCCTCTAAGTTTTTCACGTTCGGTCGATCCGGTGCGAATATCTCGATCACAAACATCAGTGTCATTATAGTGTTGTTGCTCATCGTGAGTTGGTGAAGAGTTTTCACAAATTTCACGTGCTCTGTATACATACCCGTACCAAGCTGCTCCTTTATAATTGATGGATCGATATTATGCTCTTTTGTATCCTGCATTTGTTTTACCTTCCACTTGTGATTTGTCGGGTCAAATCCCATTGCAGACCTTAACACCAAGATTTCCATAATACCTCCCTGAAAAAGACAATTAAAATCATTTTAAATACAATTTATTCAGTGCATAATATCATCAAAATATAATCAAGAGATGATTTGATTTACCTCAACTTTTTCATATGATCAACTAATAAATATTACTTGTGTATCATATGAGAACCATTTACATATTTTTACAGAGGGCGTGACCTTAAAGGAGCATTCATTATAACAGTTTGGTCAAGGGTTACCAAAGAAATATGGCATTATGAAACCTTGTCTTTTTTTTTGCAGACGTTCCAACTAACCAGCTTTCCCGGATAACTAACCTGTTCATCGCGATCTCTGCATTTGACCCACTTGATTCCTAAATCAGTGGTGAGAGACAAATGACCGTTAGACTCAATGTCAGAAGTGACAAAGACATATCTACCCTGCCAGAGGATCAAACTTAGTGACCCCTGGATTACAAAACTGATGTGGGGGCATCCATAGCTGAGTGGTTAAGGTCGTCAACTTCAAACCACCTGCCTCTCACCACTGTAGATCGAATCCTGACAGGGACTTTGGATTCTTCCATGTGAGGAAGCTATCCAGCTAGCTTACGAAACGTCGGTGGTTTTAATCAGGTGCCAGTTCGTGCCTTACATAATGTACGGTCTGCAAGGGCACCTGAGGTCTTCCTCCACCAGTAAAGCTGGAACATCGCCATATGACATAATTTTATAATGTGTCGGTGTGACTTAAAACCCAATTAAACAAATCTGATGCTGTCTCTACAAAGCAAAGTGGGCAAACTGTATTATTGATACAACAAATGGTGAAGCTCTGACAAAAGCTTCTGTCTGAACACTCTGTGCTCAGGTTGGCAATAATCAAGAAAGTCATTCTTTCTACATGCTATTAACCTAAACGAGGTTGTTCTAGAATTCTTTCTTACAAA
The DNA here is from genome assembly GCF_026571515.1 of Ruditapes philippinarum. Taxonomy (NCBI): domain Eukaryota; kingdom Metazoa; phylum Mollusca; class Bivalvia; order Venerida; family Veneridae; genus Ruditapes; species Ruditapes philippinarum. The sequence continues at coordinate 124,938 of NW_026857336.1, forward strand.
TACATGCAAGAATAAAATGCATATGTTAAGATATACATAATAATGTTCACATTAACATTTCTCCACACATTTGAAGTGCCCTATTAAATGTAGACCATGAATATAAAACAAGACAATTATTATGCAAGTGCAGAGAAATGGAGATAAATGTCTGAGTGCAAACACATTCTCATATAACATGAATATACACTCTGCATACCTGTGTCAAGACCGAAGATTTCATATACAGTTAAATGCTATAGAGTTCATAACAGGTGTTGCTGTGTTAATGAAATTTCATTTTCATCACAGGTAAAATTATTGTTTGTCAATCTTCTTGTGTGTGTGTGTGTCATTAAGAGGTGTGGCATTGATCACTAAGAGATACAACTTTGAAATACTTGTAGGAGCAGAATCCATCTAAATTAGATCCTGAAAATTTTCCATGTTCTTGATTTATTCATATTTTTTTTATGTTTCCATAGAAATTAATATGCCGAATATATCACAGCTGGTTTCATAATTGTGGTTAATCATTTATAATTTCTTTCCTTCCCATTTGCCATTTTCATTGATCTTTATAACATAAGGCAACTTTATATTAGATGGAAAAAACTCCGCTGAGGTATTTTGACATGACGGAACTGGAAATATTTTTTTTATTTTGACATGAAGGAATTGGAAATATTCATTTTATTTAAACATGAATGAATTGGACTTTTTTTTTTCCAGAATTTTTCAAACCATTTGAAAACCAGTCAAAACAAAACTTGTATGCATAATATTAGGTCATTCCGTCACTCCATTTTTCCTGAAGAATGTTTTTTTTATTCTGCAAAATGACCTAAAAGTGTGTATTTAAACACATTTTACTTGAATTGTGATCACACTTTCTATTTTTATTTTAATTCAAGGTATATTTATTTAATATCTTAATAATAAAGTTGAAAGGCATTTATAATGTTTACTGTATTAAACTAAGCAATAAACTAACTTCATAATTAAGAATTAAAAACAAACTTTTACCATCGCAACTTCAAAAACAAGAGCTGTCGGTAGGACAGCAACGCTCGACTATTCTTAGTGCTTGATAGTAAAAAAAATGCTTGATAGAGTTACCTCCTCCTGTTTACAGGTTGGGGTCATGATGGTGAACAAGTGTGCAAAGTTTCAAAGCCATATGTCAATGGACTTTGAAAATATTTGAACTATTGCAAAAACTTTAACGTAAATTCTAAGTCGAAAAAGGGGCATAATTCTGTCAAAATGCTTGATAGAGTTACCTCCACCTGTTTCCAGGTTGGGGTCATGATGGTGAACAAGTGTGCAAAGTTTCAAAGCCATATGTCAATGGACTTTGAAAATATTTGAACTATTACAAAAACTTTAACGTAAATTCTAAGTCGAAAAAGGGGCATAATTCTGCCAAAATGCTTGATAGAGTTACCTCCTCCTGTTTACAGGTTGGGGTCATGATGTTGAACAAGTGTGCAAAGTTTCAAAGCCATATGTCAATGGACTTTGAAAATATTTGAACTATTACAAAAACTTTAACGTAAATTCTAAGTCGAAAAAGGGGCATAATTCTGTCAAAATGCTTGATAGAGTTACCTCCACCTGTTTCCAGGTTGGGGTCATGATGGTGAACAAGTGTGCAAAGTTTCAAAGCCATATGTCAATGGACTTTGAAAATATTTGAACTATTACAAAAACTTTAACGTAAATTCTAAGTCGAAAAAGGGGCATAATTCTGTCAAAATGCTTGATAGAGTTACCTCCTCCTCTTTACAGGTTGGGGTCATGATGTTGAACAAGTGTGCAAAGTTTCAAAGCCATATGTCAATGGACTTTGAAAATATTTGAACTATTACAAAAACTTTAACGTAAATTCTAAGTCGAAAAAGGGGCATAATTCTGTCAAAATGCTTGATAGAGTTACCTCCTCCTGTCTACAGCTTGGGGTCATGATGGTGAACAAGTGTGCAAAGTTTCAAAGCCATATGTCTATGGACTTTGAAAATATTTGAACTATTACAAAAACTTTAACATAAGTGGTTACGCCGACGCCGACGCCGACGCTCGGGTGACTGCAATAGTTCTACTTATTCTTATCAAATAGTCGAGCTAAAAAGGATGACTAATCTATTGTGACAGGTGGGCTAGAACGGTCAAAGTTTGTTAGAAGGGAAAACCCACATTAACCCAGTTCCAAATAACATTTATTCTAGATACTAGTTGACTGATTTATGCTCCATATTGTTAGTTGATTGTCAGTTGTTAAAACACCTCTTTAAGTATAGGTTAGTGTTTTATAATATGCATTAACAAAAAATAATTGGTCGCCTGCTGCTTCAACCTGGAACATACGATACATAGTACATCCCAGCTTCAACTCACTGATCATTAATTCTGACTTTTATCTATTACTGTGTTACCATTTACATAAATATGACAGCTTTTTATCTTTAGATCCAACAAGCCCTGTCATGAACCCATCCAAATTCTAGAATATGCTCCTCTTACAGCAATAAACAGTGTAATTTATGACTTATGTAATTGATAAATTACAGCAATAAATAGTATAATTGATGACTTATGTAATTGACAATTGCAAAAGATGTCACCTCATTAAGACAATATATCTGTCCAAAGTTATGAATGAAATATGTTGTATAAAGGAAATTTGTTGAATATCACCTTTCAATTTGACTAAATTTCAGATCTACTTATATCTTCCATGTAGATCTGATGACCACTGTATATGTTTCGCCTACTCAGTATTGGTTTCCCACGGGTTAAATAAAATAAGAAACCGCATCAATTTCAAACTAATGAAAGCTCGCCAATGATTGGTTGTTGGATTTTCTCTCATTTCAGAACCCTAACCCTAATATGAAGTAAAATTTTAACAAAATAAAAGAATGTACTACAGACATTCTTGGCTCTTCAGCTTACAGAATTCAGAGTATATCCCAAGGTTAATTTACTAATTTGAATAAAGGAAGACCCATATGCAGCTTTACCAGTAATTGAAACCAAGACTAGAAGGAAACCTGATGAAGCCATTGACAGTTAATGATGAAAGTTTTTCAATTTTGAAAAAAAAATTATATGAGCCGCTTCATGACAAAACCAACATAGTGCGTTCGCGACCAGCATGGATCCAGACCAGCCTGTGCAGCTGCGCAGTCTGGTCTGTATCCATGCTGGTCGCAAACCCATTATGTTGTTTTTGTCGTGAAGCGGCTCATATATTTATACTTGGCCAAATAAAGATCAATAGTTTAGACTGAGATGCCTTTTGTATCAACATTGAGTTATTATCAATTTCCTGATTATACCTATAAATAACCCTATTGATTATCTCTTGCCCCATAATATTCTTACACTTAATCCTCTTTAAGCATATCTAGAGTATCAACAAACTTGCCATGATCATACCCTTTCATCATGAACATGCTTTTAGCTAGTGCCCATGTCAACTTTTTCCTATTTCTAAAATAAAAAAACTCGAGGAACAAGATATGTTTGTAAAACATGTATGCCCCCTATCAGCAGCCAATTAGTCATGTGATAAGGTTATTATGCATGACTTCTGACCCAGTGATCAAACAATTAATAAGGGTTATAAAGTATCTACTGGTCATGACCTTGACCTTTGACCTCTTGACCCAAAACTCAATAGGGGTCATCTGCTGGTCATGACCAATCATTATACAAAGTTTGAAGTTCCTAGGCCTAGGCGTTTTTAGTTAATTGATCGGAAACCGTTTTTACCTACAAGGTCAATGTGACCTTGACCTTTGACCCCTTGACCCCAAAATCAATAGGTCATCTGCTGGTCATTACCAATCACCATACCAAGTTTGAAGTTCCTAGGCATAATGGTTCTTAAGTTATTGATCGGAAAGCATTTTTACCTACAAGGTCAATGTGACCTTGCCCTTTAACCCCTTAACCCCAAAATCAATAAGGGTCATCTGCTGGTCATGACCAATCACCATACCAAGTTTGAAGTTCCTAGGCCTAAGGGTTCTTTAGTTATTGATCGGAAACGGTTTTTACCTAAGAGGTCAATGTGACCTTGACCTTTGACCCCTTGACCCCAAAATCAATAGGGGTCATCTACTGATCATGACCAATCACCATCTCAAGTTTGAAGTCCCTAGGCCTAAGGGTTCTTTCATTATTGATCGGAAACCGTTTTTACCTAAAAGGTCAATGTGACCTTGACCTTTGACCCCTTAACCCCAAAATCAATAGGGGTCATCTGATTGGTCATAACCAATCACCATACCAAGTTTGAAGTTCCTAGGCCTTAAGGTTCTTAAGTTATTGATCGGAAACCATGTTTACCTACAAGGTCAATGTGACCTTGACCTTTGACCCCTTGACCCCAAAATCAATAGGGGTCATCTACTGATCATGACCAATCACCATACCAAGTTTGAAGTTCCTAGGCCTTAAGGTTCTTTAGTTATTGATCGGAAACCGTTTTTGCTTTCAAGGTCAATGTGACCTTGACCTTTGACCCCTTGACCCCAAAATCAATAGGGGTCATCTACTGATCATGACCAATCACCATACCAAGTTTGAAGTTCCTAGGCCTTAAGGTTCTTTAGTTATTGATCGGAAACCGTTTTTGCTCACAAGGTCATGTGACCTTGACCTTTTGACCCCTTGACCCCAAAATCAATAGGGGTCATCTACTGATCATGACCAATCACCATACCAAGTTTGAAGTTCCTAGGCCTTAAGGTTCTTTAGTTATTGATCGGAAACCGTTTTTGCTCACAAGGTCATGTGACCTTGACCTTTGACCCCTTGACCCCAAAATCAATAGGGGTCATCTACTGATCATGACCAATCACCATACCAAGTTTGAAGTTCCTAGGCCTTAAGGTTCTTTAGTTATTTGATCGGAAACCGTTTTTGCTCACAAGGTCAATGTTGACCTTGACCTTTGACCCCTTGACCCCAAAATCAATAGGGGTCATCTACTGATCATGACCAATCACCATACCAAGTTTGAAGTTCCTAGGCCTTAAGGTTCTTTTAGTTATTGATCGGAAAACCGTTTTTGCTCACAAGGTCAATGTGACCTTGACCTTTGACCCCTTGACCCCAAAATCAATAGGGGTCACATCTACTGGTCATGACCAATCACCATACCAAGTTTGAAGTTCCTATGCCTTAAGGTTCTTTAGTTATTGATCGGAAACCGTTTTTGCTCACAAGGTCAATGTGACCTTGACCTTTGACCCCTTGACCCCAAAATCAATAGGGGTCATCTACTGATCATGACCAATCACCATACCAAGTTTGAAGTTCCTAGGCCTTAAGGTTCTTTAGTTATTGATCGGAAAACCGTTTTTGCTCACAAGGTCAATGTGACCTTGACCTTTGACCCCTTGACCCCAAAATCAATAGGGGTCATCTACTGGTCATGACCAATCACCATACCAAGTTTGAAGTTCCTAGGCCTTAAGGTTCTTTAGTTATTGATCGGAAACCGTTTTTGCTCACAAGGTCAATGTGACCTTGACCTTTGACCCCTTGACCCAAAATCAATAGGGGTCATCTACTGGTCATGACCAATCACCATACCAAGTTTGAAGTTCCTAGGCCTTAAGGTTCTTTAGTTATTGATCGGAAACCGTTTTTGCTCACAAGGTCAATGTGACCTTGACCTTTGACCCCTTGACCCCAAAATCAATAGGGGTCATCTACTGGTCATGACCAATCACCATACCAAGTTTGAAGTTCCTAGGCCTTAAGGTTCTTTAGTTATTGATCGGGAAACCGTTTTTGCTCTCAAGGTCAATGTGACCTTGACCTTTGACCCCTTGACCCCAAAATCAATAGGGGTCATCTACTGGTCATGACCAATCACCATACCAAGTTTGAAGTTCCTAGGCCTTAAGGTTCTTTAGTTATTGATCGGAAACCGTTTTTGCTCTCAAGGTCAATGTGACCTTGACCTTTGACCCCTTGACCCCAAAATCAATAGGGGTCATCTACTGGTCATGACCAATCACCATACCAAGTTTGAAGTTCCTAGGCCTAAGGGTTCTTTAGTTATCACTCGGAAACCATTTGGTCTACGGACCGACGGACCGACGGACCGACAAGTGCAAAGCAATATACCCCCTTTTCTTCGAAATGGGGGCATAAAAATATATCATTGTAAAGAATACTCCTACAAACATTTTTATTTTTGTAACAAATTACATTCATGTCACAAACTTTATTATGACCGTCAGTCAATTATAGGTCAAGATCATCATGTAGATTTTGTCATGTGTTCTTTAGTCATGAATTAATCAAATCCATAAATAAATAAGTTATGACAATTTAAGCAAATTTTAACAATTTGACCTTGGCATTCAAGGTTAATTAAAGGTCAAGGTCATACAAGAATAATTCAACCTGTTCATTTTGTCATATGTGTTCTTTTGTCCAAGAATAAAATCTGTAAGTAAATAAGAAAGTTATGAAATTTTAAACAAATTTCAATAATTTGACCTTGATGTTCAAGGTCATTTAAGGTCAAGTTCATAGCAGACTATGCAACAAGTTGGTTTTGTCATATGTGTTTCTCTTCTTTAAGTATAAATCAAATCTGTAAATATATAACAAAGTTATGACAATTTATGCAAATTTCAATAATTTCATCTTAAAAATCAAGGTAAAATACAGGTCAAGGTCATATCAGAAAAATTCAACGTAAGGGTACAATGTCCAAGTATGAATCAATTCTGAAAGTAAATTACAAAGTTATGACACTTTGAATAAATTCAATAGTTTAACCTTAATGGTCAAGGTCAAATAAAGGTCAAGGTCATATTTGAATTATTCAACCTAAGGGTTCTGTTAAAAGTGTTCTTTTGTCTAAGTATAAATCCATAAATAAATAACAAAAGTTATGGTCATTAAGAAAGAAAATTTGTTTTGTTTTGTTTGGGCTTTTCCGTCTCACTGACACAGTATTGGTCATTTGGCGACGTTCCAGCTTTACTGGTGGAGGAAGACCTCAGGTGCATTATATTAGGCACGAAAGGGCACCTGAGTAGAACCACCTACGTTCCGTAAGCTAGCTGGATAGCTTCCTCACATGAAAGAATACAAAGTCCCTGTCGGGATTTGAACCCACAGCAGTGAGGGGCAAGTGGTTTGAAGTCAACGACCTCAACCACTCGGCCACGGACACCCCTTAAGAAAGAAAAATATTATGACCAATGTTAAAATTTGCAGTCCTCAACAGCACTGGCAATGACAACATGACTGTAGCAATAGCTTTTTTTTTTCTTTTGAGCTAATGATATCAAATTTGCACACAAAGTTATAAGTCTAGACCTACATCAAATTGAACATAATCTCAAAAAAAAAATTCCAGTCCCGTAATGTAAAAAATATCAGTGGAGTCCTAAAGTAAATAACAGTATAAACAAATAATAAGTTCTGTTAATCTAAGAAGACACTTTTCTCATTTATCTAGTACCTTGTTTAATATATGAATCCATTTAAAAATTAAAATTCTAAAATTAACCAGCAAATGGAAATAAAATCTTGACATATTTCATGGAAGTATAGGATGGTCTAGCACCAGAATGACATTATTGCTCATGGAGTTCAAAGGAGTTAAATTCTATGCCTGATCACCGATTTATTTTACACATGTTGTTATTCATCTGTTTATGACAAGACACGTCATACATGTCCTCTTGGGACAATGGTGAACCCAGCTTTTATGGTAAGGATATAAAAACCAAATAAGGAACTAGCTGTCCAAGTAGATAATTAACACACAAGTTTATACAATTATATCACCAGTTACCTTATATAATTATCAAAAACTTATATAAAGTATTGAATTTCCAAACAGAACCACCCTGTGTTTTTTTTACCTAAAACAAGTATTTTTTTCCAAAATTTAAATTAAACTTCTGAATAACTTATAAGTATTTATCAAAAATCTTTCCGGAGTATTTTGGACAAGTTTTGTAGAATAGGAGATCAATACTTAAAACTTTTTTGTGTGTGTTTGTGTATACATATAAAATTGGCAAGTTGCAGTCGGGAGTCGAACCACAGGTCTCTGGATTGCCGGTCTTGTATGCTAACCACTACACCACAGTGACCGTTGCGTTTTATTCATGCTAACTGACCGTGATATATCTAATTTATTTTTAACTTTATTGTGGTGTCATCAATTGAATTACCATAGCGGTGAGCTTGTTTAATGACTATTACCGCTGTTGCATGGCTGAATCAGTCAAAGTTTTTCTTATTTAATATCTTAAGTCAAACACATTTATCATTATTTAAGGTCACTTATAATTTCCCACCACTGCCCATGAATGTACAGGAATATGCAGAGGTTTGTTTGTTTCATTTTACGCCTTTTCCCAACAGTATTTCAGTCAAATAGGCGGGTAGTTTCCTAACCATCCTTCCTGGAGAGTAACACCAGTACTAGACTACCTTCCTCCATGCTAAACTACCAAAGCATCTCCCGGGGATCGAACCCACGCCAGAGAGGTAACTGCATTAGAAGTCATCGACTCTAACCCATCGACCACGGAGGCAGTTATATAGGTGATCAATGAGAGGACGAAATCCCCATGTAACCTCTCTCAACACTGGCAGCAATATTGACTTTGGCACCAATTTACAGCCAAACAAGAAAGATCCGGCTTTATATTGTTGGCAGCTTAATTTCTAGTATCCTGAATATATATATATTCAAAATCTTAAACAAGCTAATTTGAAACACATCTATTCAGTTGTATAGCCTAAAGCTAAAGGCAATAGTTACATGTTATGTTTGCGATGATGATTTAATGATCCAGTATCCCTAATAAATTGTCTTATGAAACAATTTAAAACGATTGGTTAATGACAGTATGTGGGCTCATTATGTGGTCATGACACAATTCAAAGATATAAAACAACGACATTAATGCACTAACTGATCTGAATTCAGGACAGACTGTCTAGCAGTAGTGTTCAGTCAACCCTGAAGTATAGAAATCTAGTGTGAGGAAGGAATTCTACTCAATCGCAAAAATTCATTTGCATGAAATTCTACATATCTTTTCTCAGACTTCACATCTGTGATAAATGACTGTATTTATAAGTAAGCATACAATTAAAAGCCTTCATTACAATAACCTAAATAGGTAACGTACAAATAGTTTTCTGCAATGCTAACCAAGAGGTAAAAATATTTCAACTAACTAGCTTTCATTCTCTTGCTATTGCCAAGTTATGCAAAATGTTTCAAATAATATGCAAATTCATGCTATTGTTAAGTTGCTTACCGTAAAATTCCTAATAAACGCCCCTCCCCTAATAAAGGCCCCCCCAGGCTTTTTGAAAGGGAAAACAATCTACTCATCAGTACTGAACTAATAATTTAAGCCATCATTTTATTCAAATCATTCAGAATCCATAGTATTTTATAGTAAACACAAATATGTATATGAACTTTAAAACCTTAACATTTTTTAATGTCATTACCAACACTTGCTAACACTAAAAGTATTAACAGTGATTTTTTTATTTAGGAAAAACTGTGTTGTAATAATAGCCCCCCTTTTGGAAAATGTTAAGCCCCCAGGGGCGTTTATTAGGAATTTTACGGTATTTGCTTTGTTGCTTACCAACTTTAATCTACATACAACAATAAGCTAGCAGCAAAGCACAGAAGTTACAAAAGTAGGTACTGTATAAGTGGATTTCTGCGTGTTCAAAAAGTTAGCGAATTAAAATTTTTTCACTTTTCGCATAAGATGTATTAGCGAATCATTAAAGGGTAGAATTTAATGACAGGTTGGTTAATATTTACGCTAGAGGTTGATATTTACGCTAGAGGAAATTTTAGCGATTTTTGTCAATTTGCGAAATTTCTCAATATTTCTGTGTCGCTAACTTAACCACTTAAACATTTATTCATACATATTCTTATCTTATTTTAGCTATCCATGACTACATTTTCATAATTAAAGAACAAGACAAGAGCTGTCGGAGAAATTATGCTCAACTAATTGAATACTGGATTCACTTGCGAAAGATTTGTCACATTGATAAAAAACATTTTAAGTAAATCCCTCAAGAAATAAAAAAGTAACAGTAAAAAATATTTCACCGCAGAAAAACTTTAATAAGATATAAAATGCAGATGTGATACCAGCCAAGGGTGAGTAGGACAGCTTTTCATATACCTTGTATAGTCGAGCTAAAAGGTGTTCAAAAATATAAATAAAAGTCAACAAACATTACCTTTAATAAATGAATCTGATCTTCCTGCTTCAAGTTCTTGAACTCGGGAATTTGCTTGGCAAATTTTATCAAGCGCCGTATAAAAATATCTGTCATGTTGAACAAGTCATTAGCATTATGCGGCTTTTCAACCATTTTTTTAGCCTGATCTTCCGAGTAACCACTATCGAACACTGACGCATATTCTTTTTCCAACTGCCGAATTTCTGCCTCCAACTCCAGATCCATAGGTCTCGTGTAATCATCTTCACTTTTTTCAGTTTTTATAATGTCTTGGGCAAAATTCGTGAGCGGACTACTCAAATTACTTGTATCAGTCGAGTCAGAGAAGTAGGCGGTCGAGTTTGTGTCAGTGTCGTTGTAGCTACCCGGTGACTGAAATGAGGACTCCATTTTATGTGGTGGTAAATATGGGAGTCGGGTCGTCATCTGCTGTGGCAAGCCGGTCTGTTCATTTTGTACTGAATATTTTTGGACGTCAGCGTACATTTTCTCATCAGCGTACATTTTCTCATCGGCGTACATTTTCTCCTCCGACGATGATGTCCGTCCACTCTTTTTACGCCGTTTAGCCAACTGATCATCACCTATTCAAAGAAAAAATTGTGATTTTAAGTTTCTTATCTCAAAAGTGAGCAATTACATTAGAGTTTGGACTGGTACAAGCAAAGATAGAGTTTGGTGCAATACTTTTAAATACTGGGACTTTTCTTCCTTTCAAAGTTCGAATTAAACACCTTTAGGGCCATGTTTATGATATTTGGTTCATCAAAACTCTTAAAAGACTGTTTCTCCTATATTTTTATAATGATATGACAAGATTATTTTGAATAAGTTATTATGATTTTGGCAAATGATGAAATTGTTTTGATGTTACATTCCAGTTGAAACTGTGCAATCTACGAACTTCATTTGTCTTTTCCTGAACCAATTTAAACATATAAACTCTATAATATTTCAAGTATTTGCACAACTTTTTACTTCCTTGAAAAGGAAGTTTGTTTGTTTTAACTTGAATAAGAATGCAACTTGAAGTTAAGTGGGTTTTTCTACTAAAAATATCAAGTGATTACACCGAGATCACATGACAACATTCAATGATCAAATAACACATAATCATATACAATTAAAAAGCATATCAGACATGAAGAACTCTTAAAATAAAGCTCAAAATAGCATAAATTAAACATAAAGCTCAAATAATATAAATAAAACTTAAAACTTAAATCATAACTCTTAAAGGTCTAATCACATAAATTACAAATAAGCCCAATATCAAAATGTGCTTTGCATAGAGTTCTTTATGCAAAATTAAACCAAAGATAAATTACTTTTCATTTATCTGCAAAAATAGCAGATAGCCGGATATACCCATGCAACCAGTGCGGACCAAGATCAGCTGGCACATCCAGGCCATCTCATCATAAGTCTGCACTGTTCACTATTCAGTCAGTACTTATTTAGAAATTTCCCCTAAAATTGGTAAATAATTTTTGTCTAGCTTGAAAACAAGACAAGTCTATTTAAATTTATTTGCGGTGCGGTAGCATTTGGAGTGGTAATATTTAGCGTGATATACCCCAATTAAGCACATACATGACCTAAATACTTATATAACAATGTAAAAAGATGGGTCTTCGGCAACCTTAAAAATGTTCACAGCATCTGATCTTTCTGAAAATTTCTAATTCTAGGAGAGGTTTTTAACATTCTGAAAATGACAGTCTCCAGACAGATCCTAAATAATTATTTGTCCTACATTTAGATTGCCTTATTCACTAAATAACATGAGAATAAAGAAATTGATTCTTGTTAAGTGAATGAACTCAATTTTGCTTAACCTTAATGTCTCCTAAATTTGTTGCCATGAACTTACCTTACTTACTTTGAATATGGGTCATTCTATTATTGATTAAAGGGATTTTCTATGTTAAAATTCTCAAATTATGCAGTCAATAATAAATAGCCTGGTCATACTGCAAGATAGTGCAGGATTTACCTTTCCTTGTTTATCTAACATTTTTCTATCTTAAAGCTGCATGCCACCAGATGAGCCTTTCAAGAAAATAATGTACTAAGATTTTAAGATTTAAGATTAAAGTAATAACTTACATGTCATGTGTGATTAAGGACTGATTTTGCAGTATTTATTACTATATTTCTGTGTTACTAATGCAGTAAGTGCTATTTTTGCATATAATGGCTATTTTTTTTTTTGGTAATTTACACAGATTAAAAGTGCTGTTTGCAATGTTCAAATTACATTCATTTCACAATATTTAACTTTTAAATACATTTTAAATTTTTTTTCATGAAAATAAGCATGAATCTGAAGGTGTGCTCCTAAAATATTGGCCACACTGAACAAGACACTGGTAAAACCCAGGACAATATGATGGTAAAACTCATGGCTCTCAATGTCAAGAAATGTTCATTTGTAAAACCTGGAAGAAGTTATTGGTAAACCTATCCTCAAAATAAACCAAGAGGTGCTAGCAAATTTTAGTGATTACCTCCCTTGGTAGATCGGGGTACTGATAAGGGGAGATCACTGCATTATAGTTAATGAACTAATGACAGATTGAAGTTATATAATGATTCAGCATATATGGCCACTGTTCTGATGAAACACATGAATGTTATATGACTTTCAACAGTTGGGTTACTTAAAAGACTCTAGAAATGTTATATGGTAAAATGTTAGTTTTTCTGATATTGGAAAATCTCATTTTCAAAGACAGGAATTGATAGAGAATTTACAACAATCAACAATGTTACGATGATAAAGAAATAAATGAGAAATAAACATATTTTCTAAATTGCAAAGCAATATTAGAAATAATTTGCCTACAATATAGTTTTGTGATTAAATTGGGAACTCTCTAAATGAGAGCACACAAAAATGAACATGATAAAATCAAAAATATCAGCAGTCTATTTGACTGTTTTTTTGGTGTTTTTTTATTTTGTTTTTTGTTGTTTTATTTCATTTGTTGCATGTCATTTGGAATTGTAACTGGAAAAAGAAGATAAAAGAAATTATCCCAAAATAGACACTTTTTACCCCTCCTACTGATAATTAATACTTTATAATCATGCTGTATTTCATAAATGGATTTGTCCAGCTTCTATTTATATTTTATTATCTCAGATAAAAATTTGAAGTTATTCAGTCACCCGTATAGAGCCTTGCCAGATTGCATAGATGTGCAGGCTGGTCTGGCCCCGTATACTGGTGGCAAGGGCTTCTCACTTTAAGTTCCAGCAATATTAGGGGCATACATGTTAGTGTAACCTTTTGACAATGAAATGTAATAGTTTGATAGTAACAGGAAATTGGTATTTTCTATGTTCAGTCTGAGAATTAATAATTCAGTGCAGATAAATTGTTGTTTTTCACTCACCACTGAAATAGAAGGGTGTGCAATTATTTATTTATTTTATTTTTTTTTGTATAAAGTCAGTATAGAAATCCTCAATATATTACAACCATCCATGATTATTTGACTTGAAATCTTACATCAGCTCTTAGGAAACACAAAAAGGAAAAAATAGTGGTGGCATAGTGGCTAAGGTGTCCATACCTTCACCCAGGGATATAAGGTTCGAGCTCCACTTGGGTAAAGACGATATTTCATTATATGACACCAGGCCTGGTTAGTTTGATAAAATGGACACGGGAGTGGTTTAGATAAGATTTAAGGTTTCATCACAGTTAAGCTAAGAGAGATAAATGAGCCGTGTCACGACAAAAATAACATAGTGCGTTTGTGACCAGCATGGATCCAGACCAGCCTGCGCAGGCTGGTCTGGATCCATGCTTGTCGCAAACCCATTATGTTGGTTTTGTCATGACACAGCTCAAATGTTTGTTATACTAAAATACTCATTGTGAAGGATTATGATGGACACCAGACATAGACCAACAATTCATCTAAAAACTCACTTTGTGCTTAAAGGAACTCCACTGAGGTCCTAAAATATAAAATTCGGATATCTTACATAGAACAACAGTTACTTTGACGCTTAAAACAGAAAATATACAAAAGATAATTTAAATTAAGAAATATTCTCAGAACTAAACTGAAAATCATACTTTTGCACTGTTTTTAGCCTGATTTGAGTGAAAAGCATTGTACATTTTTAATTTTGGGTCATTTTTCCCAATAATTATCATTCAGGAAAAAACAGAATGATGGAATGACCTGAAATTTTGGACACAAGTTATTGATCTAGATCTTTATCAAATGGAATTTTAATCCCCAAAAATAGTTTTCTAGTCCTGTCATGTCTAAAAACTTCAATGGAGTCCCTTTAAAGGATAAAACAACCTCAGTGGAGTGCCTTTAAAGGTAAGCAATGTTCAATAACATTAAAGGAATGTTACTACCTGCATAGATAACATCAACGAAAATGTTAAAACAAATCAATATGTTTGTTTACCACCATGTAAGTACACTTTGTTTAGAAAACTGACCTATCAGTGATTTTTCTCGCTTAATTGGGAAGAGGCCTTAGCCTCATGATTTTGGGAAAAATTATCGCTAAAATTGCTAATTTGGGAAGAAAAAAGCAGGTTTAAGTTCAGATTTTTGGGAAAACTGCATGATTTTAAAGAAAATTTCAATTGGGAAGAGGCCCTTTTTCGGAGTCTGTCATATAAGTAGGAAAATCACAGCCTATATCACCTATCTATGGCCATGACTCAAAGAAAATATATTGCTCAAACCTATAAGCAATGATGTTAAATTTCAGCTATTTCATCTAACCTTTTAAAGTATTGATAATGGTTATGACATTTATCGTAAGATTTCATTATAGAAACAAAATATACCCTAATGGGTGACGCACAGGTAGATTCTCAGTCATTTCAAGATGTCATAAAAGAAAAACTTGATGAAAACTCGAAATACAAAGAATATTATACAACTTACAGTGAACTCAAAAAATATTGAAAAATTCACCAATTTAAAAAAGTTCAAAATAACAAAACAACAACAACAAATAAGAGGGTAATGAAGATATGGTTTACATAAACAAGATTTCATTATTAGGTCATTTCCACTAAGTTTCATAAAAAAACGATCAAGGAGTTGAGATGGTGATGTGATTTAAGTCTTATTTCTAAATTTACCATGTGTAAGGCAGCCATCTTGTTCAGCAGACTGGCACAATTTTGTAAAGGATCATTTTGCTTGAATAGGAAATGTCTTTTAAAGTGACATTATAGCTCACCCATGTGTAAATTTTAAGTGCAAAGTGGCTTTACATTTTGCCATAATTGTATTCAATTTTATATTTTACTATGCAAAATTACTCTATGAAAACTTGACTATAAATATTATACAGAATATATTTGAAACGTTCAATTTTTAAAAAGTCTCAGTGGGGCAGTCTTTTTTAAACATAGGAAGTTGCCTTACCATTTTTTCATTACCAATTATTTGTCAATCACCATTATCATAATTTGAGCCGCGTCACAACAAAACTAACATAATGGGTTTGCGACCAGCATGGATCCAGACCAGCCTGCGCATCCGCACAGTCTGATCAGGATCCATATTGTTCGCTTACAAACCCTATTACAAGTAGAGAAACTGATAGCGAACAGCATGGATCCTGATCCGACTGCACGGAGGTGCAGGCTGGTCTGGATCCATGCTGGTCGCAAACCCACTATGTTGGTTTTGTCATGGCATAGCTCATTTATAATGGTTATTCTTCTGAACTCAACTTGACAGCATAATATCACTTTAAAGCTTATTGTTGTTCGTTGCTTTTTTTTTAAGCTCTGGAATTCATTTTGTTCCGAAGACCTTAACGATATATGTATTTTCTGTAAAGGTCACCACCTTATGACAATTCGTGTAGAATTCCATCCATATCTGTTACATGATTGCAGAACCGATGTTGTTTTACGTTTTTTATCTATTTTTAGCTCTGTCAGCCTTCTTGTTTGAAGCAGACCAGAATCATTTAAACCTTGTTTTATAGGACAACCATTTAAGGAAGATTCTTGTGTTTCATCACAATTGGCCAAAGTGGTTAGCTTGAGAATGATTTTGTTTGTTTTGATAGGGTTTTATGTCAACCCAACACAGTATAGGTCATATGGATTCCTTCAAGCTTTACTGGTGGAGGAAGACCTCGGGTGCCCTTATGTGCATTATTTCAGGCACAAACAGGCACCCTGAGTAGAACCACCGATATACCATAAGCTAGCTAGATAGCTTCCTGACATGAAAGAATCCGAAGTCCCTATTGGAACTCAAACCAACAGCGGTGAGGGGCAAGTGGTTTAAGGTCAACGCCTCAACCACTCGGCCACTGACGCCCCACAAGATTGATGTTATTAAGTGAAATGAGCCACGTCACGACAAAACCAACCTAATGGGTTTGCAACCAGCATGGATCCAGACCAGCCTGCGCATCCGTGCAGTCTGATCAGGATCCATGCTGTTCGCTATCAGTTTCTCTACTTGTAATAGGGTTGGTAAGCGAACAGCATGGATCCTGATCAGACTGCCCGGATGCGCAGGCTGGTCTGGATCCATGCTGGTCGCAAACGCACTACGTTGGTTTTATAGTGACGCGGCTCATATATAACTTACTGAGGATCCAGTCCTTTTTCATTCCAACATCAAAACATTTCTTCAGTCGACATCCTGAGCAAAACTTTCGAGTATGTTGGTCGAGTTTGCAGTTTCCTTCAAAACTGCAGGTAAAAACCTGAAATATTTTGTTGAGGATTATATTATATTATGCTCAAATTTGATAAAAAAAAACCTCCAGATTATTGCTATCCAGTCTCTCTTTTTTACATTTAAAAAAACATCTTTGAGTTCACACAGAGAAGATGAGTTTTTAGCTCAATACACTATTTAGGTAACACAGTATCAATAAAAACACTGGTTGTTTTTGGGTTTTTTTTAACCAGGAACATTAAAAGGGACCTCTTTCTTTCCTTTCTTTTCTTTCTTTCTTACTTTCTATTTTTCTTTCTTTCTTTGTTTTTGTCTTTTCTTTCTTTCTTTTCTTTCTTCCTTCTTTCTGTCTACCTTCCTTTCTTTCTATCTATCTTTCTTTCTTTCTTCATATTCTTTTTTTCTTTTCTTTCTCTCTCTCTTTCTTTATTTTTAAGAAAAATTTTTTTTAATCTGTCTCACAAAGTTTTAAAAGCAGTGAGATAACGAGATAAACCTGAAATTCAAATAAAAATTTGATGAAAATACAACAAGGAAATACCTTTGCCTTGAGAGCATTTCTTCTAAAGAAGGCTTTACATGATTCACATGTTATCGCATCAAAATTGTAGCCAAGTGCTCTGTCTCCACATATCTGACATATTAATACAGAGCCATCCTTCGGCTTTGGCCGTCTTTTTTGTTCCCTTTTCTTTCCCTGAAAACACATAATGCACACATCTTTTAACTTGTTTGAAAACTAATTATCTATTAAGCAATTTCTACAACATGTGGAAGTCCAACTTAAAACTTATTTCTCAAGGAGAAATGATTTGTTTGTTTTTTGTTTTTTTAGGACCCATCAACACTGTAACTTTCTAGCTTTAATGGCGGAGGTAGACCTAGGGTGCCTAACTATGTATTATTTAAGAGATCAAGCTGACATACAAGCCATCAACCACCAACTTTTGACCCATCAACCACCAACTTTCTACCCATCAACCACTAACTTTCGAGCCATCAACCACCAACTTTTGAGCCATCAACCACCAACTTTTGAGCCATCAACCACCAACTTTTGAGCCATCAACCACCAACTTTTTGAGCCATCAACCACCAACTTTTGAGCCATCAACCACCAACTTTCTAGCCATCAACCACCAACTTTCGAGCCATCAACCACCAACTTTCGAGCCATCAACAACCACTTTCTAGCCACCAAGCACCAACTTTTGAGCCATCAACCACCAACTTTCGAGCCATCAACCACCAACTTTCGAGCCATCAACAACCAACTTTTGAGCCATCAACCACCAACTATCGAGCCATCAACCACCAACTTTCGAGCCATCAACCACCAACTTTCGAGCCATCAACAACCAACTTTTGAGCCATTATCGAATTATCAATAAAAATAGTGTAATGGCTTCATAAATCAATACATTTACCACTACTTCTTACCATCAGTAATAATTGTCAAATTATAAACAAAATGAAAACTATATTATGTAGAATGTACAGCATAATTTCAATAGTTTTCATTTTGTTTCCTTAAAATAGCATTGTAACTCAAGTAATTGTAAAAAGGAAATAAATCACTTCCTCCTGTTAAAGGTTAACATATATAAGTTGTTCACAAGGTAAAAAAATTGTTACAAGTTTAATAATCACATATGAAAACATTCTACACTTCTATTACTGAAGCTTCCGGTCAATTCTCTACAATCCTCAGCTGGAAATGACTCGGCAAAAAACAAAATGAGCCGCGTCATGACAAAACCAACATAATAGGTTTGCGACCAGCATGGATCCAGACCAGCCTGCGCATCCGCGCAGTCTGATCAAGATCCATTCTGTTCGCTTACTTACCCTATTACAAGTAGAGAAACTGATAGCGAACAGCATGGATCCTGATCAGACTGCACGGATGCACAGGCTGGTCTGGATCCATGCTGGTCACAAACGCACTATGTTGGTTTTGTCGTGACACAGCTCAAATATCAAAAGATGGACTCATCAACATGTTCCAAGTGTTCGAAACCCCAGTCACAAATATCTGAAACGGCCCTTCTTGAAAATTAATAAAATTCAAAGTAACTGATGTGTACCTACAGCAATGTTGAGGGGAATCAAATATTCTTTTCTTTTTTTTATTTAATGTAGTACCATCAATACAAATAATACTTCAGACTGGCAATTAGTAATCAATAAGGTAATCCTCTGTATGGCCTACTTTTATACTTTGCTCAATTAAGTTCTCTAATTGGAACAGTTGTGACACTCCTTCATATAACATATGCCACACAAGGCCATGTAACATGTGCAACACTGGTTTCTTTATTATGTATGGCACTGGTTCATTAAACATGTGCAACCCTGGTTTATTTAAAATGTGTAAAACTGATTCATTTAATATGTACAGCACTGGTTCAATTAATAAGTACATTAATGTGCATTAACATGTTAATTAAACATGGGCAACATTGGTTCATTTATAATATATATAGCTCTGGTTCATTGAACATGTGCAACACTGGTTCATTTTATATATACAGCTCTGGTTCATTTAACACAATCAACACTGGTTCATTTATTATGTGCAACACTGGTTCATTTAACATGTACATCATTGGTTTATTTAACATGCGCAACACTGGTTCATTTTATTATGTGCAACACTGGTTCATTTTATATATACAGCTCTGGTTCATTTAACACAATCAACACTGGTACATTTATTATGTGCAACACTGGTTCATTTAATATGTACAGCATTGGTTTATTTAACATGCGCAACACTGGTTCATTTATTATGTACAGCACTGGTTCATTTTATATATACAGTTCTGGTTCATTTAACATGATTATTGTGCAACATTGGTTCATTTTATTATGTGCAACACTGGTTCATTTAATATATACAGTTCTGGTTCATTTAACATGTGCAACACTAGTTCATTTTATAATGTGCAACACTGGTGCATTTAATATATACAGTTCTGGTTTATTTAACATGTGCAACATTGGTTCATTTTATTTTGTGCAACATTGGTTCATTTAATATATACAGTTCTGGTTAATTTTACATGTGCAACACTGGTTCATTTTATAATGTGCAACACTGGTTCATTTAATTAAACAGTTCTGGTTTATTTAACATGTGCAACACTGGTTCATTTTATTATGTGCAACACTGGTTCATTTTATATATACAGTTCTGGTTCATTTAACATGTGCAACACTGGTTCATTTTATTATGTGCAACATTGGTTCATTTAATATATACAGTTCTGGTTCATTTAACATGTGCAACATTGGTTCATTTTATTATGTGCAACACTGGTTCATTTAATATATACAGTTCTGGTTCATTTAACATGTGCAACACTGGTTCATTTTATAATGTGCAACATTGGTTCATTTAATATATACAGTTCTGGTTCATTTAACATGTGCAACACTGGTTCATTTTATAATGTGCAACACTGGTTCATTTAATATATACAGTTCTGGTTCATTTAACATGTGCAACATTGGTTCATTTAACATGTGCAACACTGGTTCATTTATTATGTGCAACACTGGTTCATTTAACATGTGCAACACTGGTTCATTTAACATGGACAACACTGGTTCATTTATTATGTGCAGCACTGGTTCATTTAATATATACAGCCCACTGCACCCACCATACGTTTCTCAAATAATGAAAGAGGTAATTATCTTTCCACAGGAATCTATTCAGATCCAAGTATATATAGATCATTCTGAAACATCAGCTGCGTGTGACACTAAAATAGCCAATACAAGATCAATAACATAATAGAGAAGCCAAGATCTAAGAAACATGAAGGATAAAGCTGAGATCACAAACAGGAAATAAAAAGACTTACGACATGTACTTATTCCCATTTGGGTTTTTTTTTAAAGAACACAAGAGCAAGCTTTTCTCCTGAGTTAGGTACAACACTCCTAAATTTCTGAAATGAACTCTATCCCAATTTAAAGAAGAAAATTAATATAGATGTAAGTTAATAAAGGGAAATCAATAAGGCTAGTCAAATGAAGTATCATTCCTATTAAGATAGAGCCAGGTCAACCTGCATATCAAGGTTCTATACAGTTGGTATCAAAACTTCATTATTTATCAATATCCCTAAAATTTATAATGGACAAAAAATTAGCTTTAGCAGGATAAAATTATGCATAAAACCTATGTTTATTACTAAACTTTTGTATTTTGATATTTTCAAAACCTTTTAATTTTGAATGGACTGTTCCAAATTAGAACTGGGAAAATCCATTTGACCCATTCAGCAGGTTAAGGGTTAAATAACGTACAGGATATAAAATTTAGATTCAATCCAGAAAATTATACAAAGCTTAAAAAGTCAAACAAATGTTTTGTAGGTATATTATATCAGAAAACTGGTTTAAATTCTTCACAGAGTTCAAACAAGTAGGAAAATATCATAAAGACGTAAGATCAATAATGTTAAACATCTAGACCAAGTTTTATTGAACTAAACGGGTAGGTATGTAAAGAAAAAGACGTAAACAAGCCAATATGTAAAACAGCTTTAACCTTAACATTCACGTTAAGCTCAGCATTTCAGAACATGACTTCGACCATAAAAATTTATTGATAGTTTAACGAGAACATAGATATAAAATATTAACAAGGGTTTCATATATAACCTGTTTGTTTGTTTGTTTCATTTTATGCCTTTTCCCCAACAGTATTTCAGTCATATAGGCGGGTAGTTTCCTAACCATAGTTCCTGGTTATAGTTACATAGTTACACCAGTACTTAGACTACCTTCCTCCGTGCTAAACTACCAAAGCATTTCCCGGGGATCGAGCCCATGCCAGAGAGGTAACTGGATTATAGGTCATCGACTCTATAACCCCTCGACCACGGAGGCCGAACAGTGTTACGAAGACCATAGGAAAATAACAATGACAAAGCAAAATGTTTAAAGACTGTTATTTCTTCTACCAGTATGCTTAGGTGAATTGATTGCTCTTGTGGTAACAATGACGATTATATAGTTCCACGAGTTGTGATTTTAAGATATAATTCTCCGAACTGAAATTACTTACAAAACAAGACTTTCTACTAGGTGTCATTAGACCAAGCGCCTTTTTTTGCCATTTTCCATGTTCTTTAAGGATTCCCGCTTTTCTATTTTCCTGATGACAGGTCTAGTGTTATATTAATGTACACCTATCACATTCAGAATAAGTTGTGCATTTTTCAGGAACAAAGTTATTCCTGCATCTGACTTGTACTGAACCTATCACCTAAGTATATGAGTTTCTGATTATTATTATAAATAGAATACACTTGTAACCTATGTGTCACATGCTATATCGTACACCTCTAAATAAAGAATCTTACTGTGTGTAAAAACCCTATGATTATCATCACATCTGTAAAACTGGGATTTCACCAGTTTTTATATTGACATGCTTGTTCAGCAGATTGTCCTCTTTTTAAGACGTTGCTTTAGCAGATAGTGCTCATTTTAAGACAAAACACAACAACTGAAATAATCTGACTAACATAAAAGTCGATGGATTTTATTTTTATTTGAGACATAAAATATGTATTTTTTTAAGAATAAATCACACAGACATTGTTAAAAAAAATATATTTATAACTTTCCAGCATTGATACTCATGGAAGGAGGCCCATAATAACGACCTTATGAAGACAAAAGCTAGTACCCAAATAAAATATAAACAAGCCGGAAAGTTTTCTAACAATAAACATGAAGACTTTTCAACATTTCTCACCCAAGAAATTTAACCCGCAGTGACACAAGAGACATCTAACTTCAAATCAGGGACCTTGGCTTTCCCTCTAACTAACTTTGTAACCTTTGATTATATTTTACTACCCCCCCCCCTGGTAAAAAATCATAGATCTGCCCCTGATTATCTTCATTTTGCTACAGCAATATATTGTATTACTCACTGCAGAATCCTATATACATAGAGGATATTCAAGTTTTTTCTATAAATACATGATTTATTTTCATCGAGTGGTATGAAAATAAATATTTCATGAGTGGCGGTAGCCACGAGTGAAATATGGTTATTTTCATGCCACAAGATGAAAATAAATCATGTATTTATAGAAAAAACTTGAATTTTCTATTTATTATATACATTTTTCTCTTATTTTGCGATAAAATTAGAAAGACTTTCCCTTAAATTTTGTGTACTGGCAGAATTTAAAAGAAAGTAGTTCCGGGGAGACACCAGTGAAAATACGGAAAATATGTTTCACTGTAGTGAAAAATAAATTTTTACAGTGAAAATACGGAAAATAAAAATACGCATTTTATTTCATCAATATTTCTCAATATTTCATTTATAAGTATATAATAAATGTACACATTGTATATGTTACATTTATTATTTATTTTTTATGATATGCTTCTATATATAGTAAATATCCACTTTCTTCAGTCATACGCTAAGGCACGTCAATGAGTTCATTAAAAAGTTGGTTTCTCCGACTTCACTGATTAGTAATTATGCTATGTGTCACCAAGCCTGATATTTTCATCACGTAATGAAGTATAATTTTACTAGTGATTTCAAGGGATTTTGTTTTCTTGCTATAAAGAATATATAAAGAAAAATAAAATATAATTCAAGCAAGTATGAAAATATTTTCATCATACACTGGCATGGTAAGTGTTATATGGCAACTCTACGGCTTAAAGTGTCATGTTGGCCCTTCCTACATAATATATGGGATCCAAGCTCAGGTATCGAGAAGAATTACTGTCCTTCTGTATACCAGTCAAACAGCTTTCTTTAAATACCAAAGTTTGAAAATTCCACTCATTTGCTCCTATATCAAAGTAAAATCAGCAGCAGGACAAGTAGAAAATCGACAAAGAAAAAGATCGCTGGACTGAACATTATTTGATATGTTTTTATTGAACCAAGCCAATATTCTGGGATATGTATAAAACATGAGCAGTATAAACCACTGAAAGGCGCAAAGAATTTCAAGCTCCCGTCACCAAACATGTACTATGTAAAGAATGTATAATTATGTACGAGCAATGAACCTGATTCCATAAAAAAATAAAATAAAATAAATAACTCAACATAACTTTAAAACACGCATATTTAAGAGGTCTTAAATAAACTGTCATGTGGTCGATATTCATTTTATTATGAATTGCTCTTTATTTATTCAAATTATGCAGGTGTTCGTTTATAATTTTATAAATGTTTGTAAATGGCATAAACAGCCATTCTTACTTAGAAGAAGAACTGTATACAACACAACTTATGTCATAATATAAAACTAAGCTGCATATTTATTCTTGAAATTCTGGCATGAATCTGGCATGAATTGCAATAACATGCCAGGCAATACATTTTAGCAGTCACTTGTCCTGCACGATAAGCGGCTCTGAAATATTTCTTGATCCCTGTCCAAAAGAAAGTATCCAAAGTCTCAGAAAAGGGAGCTATCAGCGACTGATTTAAAGCAAGTTTGTTTGTTTGGTTGGTTTTACGGCACACCAACACAATTAAGGTCAAATGGTGCCAAAGGATTTAAAAGTAATGAGACAGAAATTATTTACATTTGACATCCAATAATAAAATGATACAAACAAAAACTCTTGGGTTCGACTCTTACACAGCTGAGTAAATGTTTAATATAAAATAATAAATTAAACAAGCATATTGTACAAAAACCGTTAGTAATCCCTATATGTGTCTGTCACCTTTTAACATATTATTTGATAATATGCCATTGGTCTGCCGCAGAAAAGTTATATTATCAATATCAATGTACATTAAAGAATCTCAAATATACATGTAAATGTATAATGACAAGAATATGTACTTTAAAGTTTTAGGGTCATTTAAATGGTGATATAAATGCATTGTAAAATTCCAATGATTGTTCGCAAGTAATTTATATGTTTTAAGAAGTAAAATCAACATGAAAAATAAACCTTATAACAACATTGTAAAATAAACTTTTTGTATTGCATTATTCTCAGCAATAAAGCCCTTAATTAACACATGGCTCAATATGTTTCGAGGACATCCAAAGCAAAATTTTTTCAGCTTAAACAGAATTTTTCTCTATTTTTATTTTTTTCGGTTATGTTTTAGTTCAGTCGATAACTTTCACAGTCATCTCAAGCTTTACTGTTAGAGTACATATGTACTCAGGAGACGTTCTGCGAATTATGTTAGGCACAAGCAGGCAGCCAAGTAGAACAACCCATCCAACCCTGGTGATCTTCAACCATCCATGGCTGAACCTAAATTTCTCAAGATTTGAACCCACAGTGATAGGTGACAAATGATTTAAAAGTCAGCCAACTAAACAACTGGACCACAGTTACATCACAATACACATTATACTAGAAGCAAGGTTTATTTCATATTTGAGCCGTGTCATGACAAAACCAACGTAATGCGTTTGCAACCAGCATGGATCCAGACCAGCCAGCCTGTGCATCCGCGCAGTCTGATCAGGATTCATGCTGTTCACTTTCAAACTCTATTACAAGTAGCGAAACTGATAGCGTACAGCATGGAACCTGATCAGACTGCGCGAATGCGCAGGCTGGTCTGGATCCATGCTTGTCGCAAACGCACCATGTTGGTTTTGTCATGGTGTGGCTCATTTATTTCTTTACACGTGTAGAACAATAACAAGTACATGAGGGTATTGAAAAAAAAGTGTAATTGAACTAGTCCCTGACCTATGACCTGCATTCTAATTTTATTGAAAATATACTTGGCCAATTAGGACTGCGTTTATGCACCAGAAGACCAGATGCGATTTTGGTGTTAAAAAAATCACTTTTATGACGCAGACAATATTCCATTTTTTCAAAGTCAATAATTTTTTTTAAAGTCCTTTAGGCTATATATTTACATTTTATTGATTGAATAAACAATTAGACAATAAAAAGACATTTTATGGTTTAAAGCCGGTCATCGGGCAATGTTATAATACTGTGGTACAATATACTTATACCATATTTATAAACTGGTAATTTATAGTTATATATTACATGCTATGTTAGGTCTCCTGGGCTTTTAAGCTGACTGGAACACTATTGATTTACATTTTCAATAAACTTAATAGGATATTTATACTGTTGATAAGATTTACTTCGCTAAATTTGTGTAATTGGACTACCATACCTATAACAAACTCAGGCCTTGAGGTTAAAAAACTTTTTTTTCCGAGTTCTGTCTCAAACCTCAGGATTTTCATTGGTCAGTGAACATTCTGTGGCATTTTCATACCAATCAAATACCTGAGATCTGAGTTTGAGAATTTCTCTAGAACCTCTGTCCTCTGACCTAGAACAGTCTCTTGTTAAACCTTACACTGTTGGAAATGTAGTTCATTAGCCTTTGCTACCAGTATATCTCAGGGGAGTGAACATCCATTCAGTCTGACCAGGCCCTTTACTGTTGTCTTACCATCTTAAAATTTTCATTATGACATCCCAGAAATTGAAAATGGATTGTTTCAAAATTAGAAGTGAAATTCAGCAGGTTCAATCAAGGGATTTGAAATCCAAATCAGTGACAATTAGGCAGCCCTAATAGGTTTAGTCTGCTGGTGAAGACAGAAAGTAACAATTGTTATAGTACTTAAACATTACTTTTACCATTCAAAAGGGGTAAGAAGTTGACTCTTAGTAGTCATTTAAGATAATGACAACTTGAAACATGTCCATAGGTTTGCCCCGCACATTCTGCTGTTTTGTCAGTTTAAAGATGGACAGAGAGACAGACAGACAGGCAGACAGTCACAAAGGAAAATCTATGAGCCTTCTCCTTGTAAATTTGGACATAAAAGAAAAATAACAAAAAAGAAAACGACAAAAACAAACATTCCCTTAATCAGTGAATGTTTCAAGTTCTATATCCATCCCTAATTTGCATACAGTCGAACTTCGTTCGCTCGAACTCGGAGGGCCCGTGCAAATTTGTTCGAGCGATTGGTAGTTCGAGCGAACCGAGGTTGAACAATAATTACATAGAACATAGGCTTAAGGTTTTCCAGCTTATATCGGTCAAATGATAAATACGTCTTTAGTACATCTGTTTGTCGAATACGTCATATTAAGAATTATTATCCTATTGAAAACACTATTAACGGTGCACGGTGTTAATCTATATTCATGCATATTGTAATTGGTTGAGTTCGATCGGGCGATCATTATCTAAACTGTGAACAGTGTTCAAGTTTATTATGGGATGAATTTTATTTTAAACAATGAATCGATAAAATATTAAAAAACAACATTTTACAGCAGCATCTATTTGTAGTCATTTACTAAAATAAACACACGTACAAGTATCATTCTATAAATAGATTACACTGTTACAATTCACGTTACATGAACCACGGTTGTAATTAAAGCCGTCCGGGTAAACGTCATTTACTTATTTATTTACTTTGGGCATTTCAGGAGTTACTTTCTTTTTATCGTTACTAAAGACTGCAAATAAACAATTGTATCATAACAAACAAATCGGTAAAACACCTTTTATTTTGTATCAATTAATCACGATCACGAGGTGTTAAAAATATGTGTCGCCGACTGTTAATTATTTAGAACATGTCGACCCGCAACTTTTGTTGTCTGTTTGAGTTCGACCGAAAAGGTGTGATTTACACTATATTTCTGCCGAAGGGACCGGAGATCAGGTTCGAGAGTTCGAGCGATGGGTGTTCGAGCGATCCGAGGTAGAACAGTATATATTATATAGGAATTTTGCCGGGACTGGGCGATGAGTTCGAGCGAAGGGAGGTATTCGAGCGATCCGAGTTCGAGCGAACGAAGTTTAACTGTATATCATTTCTATGAGGTGCCAAGTAAATTAGCAAAATTATACACAAGTGTACAAGTGTATATAAAAGGTGACACTTTCTAAATATATATTAATGAAGAGAAAAATCAATATTCCCTGTCTATTTTTTATGTAATAAATACTTTATCCATTGATTTGTACATGTATAATAGACTGTCCATGCTTTAAAGGCCCATTATGCGTTAATCTTAAATCTTTCAAATTTTGTGTCCTATTTTAATTTTTATTTGTTTGGGTCGTCAGACCAAACAAATAATGGTAGCGAAATTTCAGAGTCTAATGTTGTTAATTGCAAATGCCGAAAGTAGTCCACTTTTTTGAAGCGGTTACTTCCCTTTTGTATGTACACTAAAGCCGAAAAATTCAGGGGAGATCACTGCGTAAAGATGGTCAAAGACAGGCGCATCAATTTTCAAGCAAAGTAATTCCCGAATGGTCGAAGATTTCTAATATTGTTTTATTGTATTTTCTGATCGAAAATAACTAAATACAAAGCGGACATTCAATCTCTGACACAGAAGTTTACGACAAACCTAACAACAAGTAGTTCTCAAAACAGCTTAAAACTAGCGACTTAAAAGAAAGAAATATTTTATTTTGTTACAAGTATCCAACAAATTACAACGCATTTAAAGTTAAACAATAGCGTTGGCTTATAGAATTGTCAATAAATGCACAATCACAAATTACGCGGATGAATATGATTTTATCAATGAAAATACTATTTATTACCGAATACTACACAAACCGAGTAGTGGAATATATAGATTCTACATGTCGGACTGTTTGGGCGAGAGGATTTTCGCTAAAATATTTTCTTCAATTTTAAACAACAGGTTTACCCTGAACAAAATACCTCGAAATTAATAAGGATTACAAACCCGAAATGCAATGGAAGTTCTAAATTTAGAATGACTTGATATTATTCAGACTGGCTGCGTATAACTTCTCCGTGGTACAGTGGTAACGCGCTCGCTTTGTGAGTGAGAGGTCTCGAGTTCGAATCCCAGTCCAGGAAACTTTTTTTTGTGTTAAATTCTTTTTTAAGTGTTTTTGTTAAGGAAGTAGCCATGATATGCAAGGATAAAGTGTGACTGTCGTAAAAAATGAACATAAATGATTTTTTGATGCAACTCTAGTTATGCAGAATTCCGTATGTATCAAACTCTGGTGCCTTGCAAAATGAATTATAATACATAAAAATAAACTTATACAGGAAAATGCATACAGATATACAGTACGATTTAGATTGCAAAGATCAGAAAATACCACAGAACTTGCAGCCCTTTGATTCTTTATAAATATAAATGCTTATAGTAAGCTCCAGGATTATTTACATCTGTGTTAAACAACAGTTAAAGTCGTTACAAGCCCTAATTTAGAATAATATGGTTTTCTTCAGCCTGTTCACATATAAATTCACCGTGGCTGAAGGGTTTTCGGGCTCGCTTAGGAAGCGAGAGGTCTGGAGTTCAAATCCCAGTAAAGGTAACTCTTTTTTTTCAAATTGTTAAAGTCAAATAAACATTGGATTGAATATCAGTGTTGCAATTAGTCTTATAGCCAATTTACTTCAATTAAAACGCTGGAAAGCATTGGTGGCACTATACATATAATCTCACAACCTGCACCTTTCTTACATTCTGAGACCCAAACAAATTCAGCGCCTTCTGTGCTTTGATTTCAAAAAGTTACTTATCGGCCAATTAACTAAAGCTATCTTTAGCTTCTGTCGCCTTTTACATGTAGTAATTATTACGGTTATATTGATTTAGTATTTTGTATGGAAGTCAAAATACTACTTTGTTTACATCTTGCTACTTTTGTGACAAATAATTACGCATTCAGGGCTAATTTCTTCAGGTAATAAGCTTGTATCATGCTCTTATACTATTATTTCAACTTTAAAAAACTCACGATCCAAATTGGACGTCCAATCAGATCGGGTAACGCAGGTATCAGACTACAAAATGACTTTGACAAGTAAAAAAAAATACTGTGAAACAGAAAAAAATTGATAGAATATTGATATATGTTGGACTTGAATTAGGTGAGCTGTGGAATTCTAGTTCTTTTTACTGATCTTAATGAATGATGCAGCAATATGCCACCGGAATGCGCTCGAGTTACTGAATGACGATTTCCTGTGTTCCACATTGTTTGGCAAATGAGTATATAGTAGGCTTTCCACCTTTCTATAACTATAATTTTGATAGTGGAAATGTTTTTTCATATAAATTATTGATGGTTTTGTATTTGGTATCTAATATAGTAAGCCTAAGTAGAGTGATGAATTTTTTTTTCAGGATTGTAGCAGGCTCCAGGGGCTGGGTGGTGTTGGGTGTCAAGCTACATGTATACCCTTTGATTTTGTTTGTTTATGGTATATGTTGGTATATGTTGGGGTTTTTTTGGTTAATTTTTTTTCATTTAACAGGGACCTTGAGTTGTGCTCTGCTAGTCATGTCAGATTTAACTGGTTAACCAGAAATACCAAAGGTCTGTAAATAATTCCAATTTTAAACCATTCAGCAAGTTAACACATTTGTTAATATTTTCTTGTTTTCAAAAATTAAAACCTATGACAAATTAAAACTGGAAAATAAACGTGATCAAATGTGTTTTTGCCATAATATTCAAATGGCTTTAATTATGCCCTGGTAGTTTTTTTGTTGTAGGATTTGAATGTAGTGAAGCGAAAGAAAATTATGTACAAACAGCTCTGTATGATTTTAAACAGCCTTTCTTAACTACACTTCTTACGTCAGTGACATATACACTGTTTATAATCTAGACCAAACAGACCTTGACAAATGGTAACTTCTTACCATTAAGTGTATAAGATAAATCTTAACTGCATACACAGATAATATAGCATGTGACCTTAAAACCAGGCTTGAATTGATTATTAAAACAAAGTTGATCTTGTTAAGGCAGAATTAAACATGGAGGATCTTAGATCTTTCTCTTGTTAGCAGTCCCATAAAATATGTACCGGTGGTCCCATAAAATCTGTAACTCAGTCCCATAAAATATGTAACTCAGTCCCATAAAATCTGTAATATGGTCCCATAAAATCTGTAATAACTCAGATCCTGGGCAATAATTTAATATTCATTTTGTAGAAAGCTTCAAATATCTTAATAATCAATATTAACTTGATTGCCTGATTTTGTTATCTGTATATTTTTTTTTCTTTTTAATGAAATTTTGTGCTTTGAGTTTATTATTTTCAGTATTTGCTGGGTTTTTTTGTGTGTTTTCATGTTGTTTTTTTCCTTTCCATATACATTTATTTCTGTGATATGTTAGTGTTTTTCATTGTTAATTTGTATCCCAAGTATAAACTTTCGATGAACTTATGTTTTTCATTCTGATAATAAATGTAATTGCATTTATCTCATATGTATTTGATCTAATTGTTGTTTTTGTTAGTTTTTTTTTTTTAGTTGTTTTTTTGTTGTTGTTTTTTGTTTTTTTTTTACAATATTTGATCAAACATAATAATTAAGAATTATTTCACTTACATTTGACAGTTCAGCCATACTTGAATCAGCAACTTCATATTTCGGCTTGGAAATAAGACCTTGAGAGAGTCTCGTCTGGTCGGAGTCTACAGCTTTAGAGCCGTAATCAAAATTACACTGCCCCGCTTTCATCTGATCACCACAAATTATCCCATTCCCAGAGAAATCAGAATTCGGAAAATCCCTATCATGTCCGGCACTTTCATACAAATTAGTTTTCACGTTTGTTTGTGTTTTGTCAGAGAAAGACTGCGTAACATCATTACTACCACCATCAACACTAATGCCACAATTGGCAAACCCCTCGCACACATCATTGGACAACCATTCCATCGAATTTTCCATTTTCCTTAAGACTTACAGAGGAAAACAAATTCCCACTATCAATACATCTCCCAACACACTTTACACAACAACACGTTTCGCCAATATTTAAACCGTACTGTACACCAGATGTAAAGTTATTTATAATTATGAATATGAAAATTTACTCCACACAATTTCCTATTACCACAATTCACCAACATAAAATCTAACTTTTGTGTTATCTTGTTAACGTCACGTAATCCTGTTCTGCAGTTATATTACCTTGCAACATCATACCTTGTCAATAAGTTACCCGTGACCTGATAAATCTGCCTGTCCTTAGTAACTTAAAAACACCACAATTACATTAAATTACTTAAATAATAACTTGGCAGAACAGTACGCCCCACTTACTCCTAGGTTCACACAGTATAAATACAACCAAGCATTTTGTTACTCTGTTAATATTCTACTTTAAATCAAACTGTGGTAATTGTGTATAACTGTTGAGTAATGAAACTCCCAATACATGTTGCCTGTAGGAAAACTGGCAAGATATAACAAACTATATGTTTACCTGCACTAGATATATCAAATAGGTGTATCATGGCTATATTGATTTCTCAAGGGGAGCAACTCTCAGTCTACTTGCTACAGGCAACACACATTGAACTGTCTCAAAATGCATGCCGCATTCAATGATTAAAACATTATCTCTATAAATTCTTTAAGAAGAAACTGAACAAAATACAATTTATATTTTTAATGATCAGATAGCTCAGATTTGCTTTTTTTTTATATTCAGGTAGGACACAAAGATATGCCGGCTGATCTTGGTCTGCACAAATTGCTTGCCACCAGCTAGTTAAAGGTTTATAAATGCTCTACAGCTCACTTCACAACTGTGTATTATGCCTAAAATACTGATAAAACCAACAAAACAAACAATATCATATTACATGTATTAAATATTGCATCATTCATACATTAATTCATGCACGTTTATCATTTATCAAATTGCTCGATGGGCAAAAATAGCAATATACAATTATTCTCCTAATGATTGGCTAAATTTTTGTTATGGCTTTGCCGAGCAACAGTCCATTCAATGTTTAAGGGATTTTAATATCAAATACAATAATAGATGTTATCTGGAACTCGGCAAATGTGTTTTTTTCCATGCTGATGCCGCAGTACAAACAAACTTTTACCGTTATAGCTTCACAGTAATAGATTAGTCAACCTGTGCTTATTTTCGTAGCTGTAACTGTTAAAGTTTGTTTGTACCCCCCGGATTAGCTGGGAAAAACCCAACATATTCTTTATTTCAGCGTAAGTCTATTGAGCTATTAACAGTATAAGAGACTGGTGAGACTGGTCGGAGTGTGCTGCTGTCACAGACATTTGAGCCACGCCATGACAAAACCAACGTAGTGCGTTTGCGACCAGCATGGATACAGACCATCCTGCGCATCCGTGCAGTCTGGTCTGGATCCATGCTATTCGCTTACAAACCCTTTAATAAGTAGAGAAACTGGTAGGGAACAGCATGGATCCTGATCAGACTGCGCGGATGCGCAGGCTGGTCTGGATCCATGCTGGTCGCAAACCCATTATGTTGGTTTCGTCATGGCACGGCTCATTTGTTTTTGTAAAATACAATATTGTTGTAAAATAAAAAGCTACTAACATGAATTTTTCTGGGTTTATTTATTATTAATTCTTCCAAGCAGTGTAAGAATTTAAAATCAATATCTCAAATTCTAGTATATTTTACACATCATACCCCTTGTATAACCTGGAAAAATCTATAATTATATAGATCTTACAATAACCCATAACTTGCCGGAACTTAGTGATTAACCTTTGTCATCAGTATAGAGCCAGGCCATATAACATTGACCTCTGACATGCAAAAATGATCAAAATTTCTCAACATAAAAGGGGCATTAAACTCAATATACTTAACATATTTAAGTACATTGTCAAAACTATAATAATTATTTAACTGAAAGAATCTCACATCAATATATGAAGGGAACAAAGTAAAGAAGGGTCAGTTGGTTTATGATGACCAACATGACTGTTGATAAAATTTATGATAAGCTTTTCAGACCCATGATCTTTTTATAGGATACAACCAAAGTCCTATAGGGTTATCTCACATGCCAGCAGTATGAACATATTTGACCTTAATTTTCTAGACTTCTATCAAGTTTAAAGACTAAATTATGGATTTAACTCAAACCAAAATGCTTTCAGATAAGGCTTAAATGCTGTTAAACAATGCTAAAATGCTTTCAGTCTTATATCGTAATGCATAAAATTAATGTTTCCTATCAATACCTAATTATAATGCCTAAATAATTTCATACGATGCCCAAATGCTATCATATAATGCCTTAATGCTTTCAGATAATACCTTAATGCCCAAATGCTATCATATAATGCCTTAATGCTTTCAGATATTGCCTAAATGCTTTCATGTAATGCCTTAATGCTTTCAGATAATGCCTTAATGCCCAAATGCTATTAGATAATGCCTTAATGCTTTCAGATAATGGCTTAATGCTTTCAGATAATGCCTAATGCCCAAATGCTATTATATAATGCCTTAATGCTTTCAGATAATGCCTTAATGCCCAAATGCTATTAGATAATGCCTTAATGCTTTCAGATAATGCCTTAATGCTTTCAGATAATGGCTCAATGCCAAAATGCTATTATATAATGCCCAAATGCTTTTAGATACTAGTAATGGTTTAATGCCAAAATGCTATTATATAATGCCCAAATGCTTTTAAATAATGGCTCAATGCCAAAATGCTATTATATAATGCCCAAATGCTTTTAGATAATGGCTCAATGCCAAAATGCTATTATATAATGCCTAAAATGCTTTCATGTAATGACTTAATGCTTTCAGAAAATGCCAAAAGGAATTTCAGAGAAGCACTGAATATTGTACAAGCATGCACATTTTCTTAGAAGTTGAATGTCCCATTAGCTACTTGGCTTTATCTAATTTTCATAAGACCTACAATAAAATAAATCAATTATTCTGGAGTTGATAAATAGCAAAAGTTACCTTGAACACATGAACTTACATCACTTATAAATAATAAATCATTTGATTTCCATCTGATTTCTCCCTTTGTCCTACTCTGTCAAGTTTCTTAAGTAGAATTAAATTAACCCACTGGATTTATGCATAAGACTAGACCTTCTTTTACTCTGGAACAGCCTGTTTATCAAATAACTTAGATCAAGCAGCCATAAGCATGGAATATGTTCATCCCAAAGGTCCCACCCTGCTCAGAAACTGTCAGATAGTAACATTCTTTGCTATTCCCTTTCAACAAAAACACTGCATTGACCTGACAGAATGAGGACAATTATGTAGGTGAAACTAAAATAAATCACTCAAAATGAGGACATACATGTATGAAGTGAAACTGAGCTATATCCCTCAGAATGAGAACATATTGAGGTGAACTGAGCTAAATCCCTTAGAATGAGGACACATGAAAGTGAAATTGAGCTAAATCCCTCAGAAAGTTTGTTTGTTTGTTTGTTTCATTTTACGCCTTTTTCAACAGTATTTCAGTCATATAGGCGGGTAGTTTCCTAACCATCGTTCCTGGAGAGTTACACCAGTACTAAACTACCTTCCTCCGCGCTAAACTACCAAAGCATCTCCCGGGGATCGAACCCACGCCAGAGAGGTAACTGGATTAGAAGTCATCGACTCTAACCCCTCGACCACGGAGGCGGTCCCTCAGAAAGAGAAAATATTGAGGTGAACTGAGCTAAATCCCTTAAAATGAGGACACATGAAAGTGAAATTGAGCTAAATCCCTTAGAAAGAGAAAATATTGAGGTGAAACTGAGCTAAATCCCTCAAAAAGAGAAAATATTGAGGTGAAACTGAGCTAAATCCCTCAGAAAGAGAACATATTTAGGTGAAACTGAGCTAAATCCATCAGAATAAGTACATATGGATATGAAACTGAGCTAAATCCATTGGAATCGGGACATAAGGTGTTGAAACTGTATTAATTCTTTCAGAACAAGAACATACAGACATAAACTGAGCTAAACCCCTCATCTATCTGCCCTCATTTCCAGGAGTCCTGGTACTACAAACTAGTTTTGCATTATACAAATTCCACAAGGTAAGGGTTTACAAAGTACTTCAAAGAAATATATCACAAACCTACATCCAGTCCAATAAATATAAGGACAACTTTGTTGCATAAATACTTAACCTTTTCAAGCTCAAGTAAGCTCAAGTTAGCTAAAGGACAAAATCTAGGTTTTTTCATGCTATTATGTATTAATTCAAACAAAGAAATTTCATTCAATATTTGATCAGGAATTTTAAAGAAACCGACATAATGCTACCTGTAGAAATGTAAAGAGTCTTAATTTCTATTGATCTGAAGTATTAATTGTGAAAGTGCTCAATGCATCTGAATAAAACTTATATTTACTCGGTCAGGAAAAACGTTGGACTGGTTTTTTCTTTCTTATGAAAACTTGACGCAGTTTTTGTCTATGTCATTGTAAGCGAAAACCTTATAAAACCATTGAAGCCTGATCTTTTTAACATGTACATGTATTATGTAAAAGTGTACAAAAATTAGAATTTACATGATAATAGGTTTGGAAAACATGCATGAATGAGTTGTGAGGTATGAATTGCTATATGCATTGGTACATAGTATTGGTATTCAGAAGAAGAGCCCTTAGCTGGGGCTTCAGCTTAGCAGGGGCCCTTTTCCCTTTAAGTCAAGCATAATGCACATGGATAGACTCTAAATAAACCTTATATTAACAATTTAGAAAGCTCTTCTACCATGAAGAAACAACACAAAGATCACTCTGTCCTGCTATGTTTGCTGTTCAGTCAAAATGTATTTTTGAAATTTTTTCCCTAATAATGATGTATTTGTCCAGATTTTAAGTGATACTGGTATATTTCGTTATAAATTAAAAAATGAATAAGACCAACATTTTTTGAAATTTAAAAATAACAACAACCTTTAAATCACTAAGAATATAAAATTCACTTCATTATCAGGTTGGTTGATTAGGTAACATAATGTTTCACTGCTAATGGCAGCTGCAATGACTTAATATGAGCCGCATCATAACAAAACCACCATTATGGGTTTGCAACCAGCATGGATCCAGACCAGCCAGCGCATACGCCCAGTCTGATCAGGATCCATGCTGTTCGCAGTAGAGAAACTGATAGCGAACAGCAGGGATCCTGATCAGACTGGGCAGATGCGCAGGCTGGTCTGGATCCATGCTGGTCGCAAACGCATTACGTTGGTTTTGTCATGACGCGGCTCATTTTAATAAAAGGGTGTTTTGCTAATTTCAGGCTATATCTGCCAATATTAGAAAAGTAAACAGGTACTTTGTTAACAGCAAATATTTGCCATTTCCAAAGGTACAAAACTTTCAAATGGGGCTCTTATACTTTTCCCAATAATATGCTTGCACAAATTTTCTACGCAATTAATATTTTTGGGGGAAAAATATGTGGTAACATTGTGACGCAAATTATACAGAATTTTATGCTTGCATAACTGGAATATACATGGACACTGGAATGTAAACTATGGCTGGAATCAAAGGTTATTTCTTTATTAATGAATCAATCATTAGCATAAATATGGACAAAAAAAATAGCAAATGCCTTTTAAATCATGGACGCTTAATGACGCAATGTAACGATTAACTAAAGTCAGCTGATCACATGACCTGTGTATTCAGCAGAGTTTTTGCTGAATTGATGTCACACATCTATATATAAAATGAGGTCAAAAAGGTTTAGATGTCATTACCAGATCATTAGTAACTTTGACTATTGCAGAATATAATATGCTAAATTGTCTTCCGTCTGCTGTTTAATTATTCAGTGTTACGCTGAAGCTCTAGTGTCAGCTAACATGTGAAAACTTGTGACAATTCAAGAATGACATTACAAAGTGTGGCAATGATAACATTTTCACTATAATTCTTCAGTTATATAGGTCATAAATTAAGCTATAGATCTATAAGAAATTGATTTTAGGTTTTATCTGTTCTAAGCTTCAATTAATTTGAAAAAACAAAAATGATCTAAAGTTTTTGCAATTTGCATTTTGTGTTTATTAAACTGAGATAAAAATTTTTACAATTTTCTGACAACGCCTTTAAAAATGTCTACGTTTGAATTTTCCAGGAAATAAAAACATGGTTGACAAATATCCCATTTCTTAAAAAGACAAGAAAAAGCCAAATTTAGAACGACAAGTTTTATTAGCCGCTGCCATCAAATTTAATATAGACCATCTCATTACAGACAGCTAATGATTTTTCCCCACATACATTGAAGTCTTAGGCTCAGCTGTTTAATAGAAAGGAAGAATCTTCAAAGAAAAATGATTAACCTTTGGTATTTAAGAAAGGCTACCAAACAGTTCTATTATAAATGCTTCATTTCTTCGACCTAGTAAAAAAGGCATACATGAATAAATCAATGCCAGTAATGAACTAAGATATACTGAAGCTGAGTGCTTTTTCATGTCGTTAAATAGTCGCCATATATTATGGTTATATAAAGCTGCCTTTGATCTGTCTATCGCATAATCAAGAAAATTACTGTGACGTGCATCGTCTATCAACATGCATTAACCATAATTTTCTTTTGAAAATTTTAAACTCTGTTCCGCATATTTTTTTAACTGTATTTGAATTAGCAGCTCGCAAGGAAAGGAATGTTTTGAAAGCATGTTGCACTTGACTTGCAATACCAACTAGTACTACTCCTTTTGGATTTGAACCTAATATTCTAAGGTCAAGAACATATTCAATCACCCCTGTTCTTAACTGAGTGCATTTGAACTTAAACAGAGCAACATGAATTATAAGGTTTGAAAGTGTTTATTGACGGTCATGCCAACAGATCCCAAAGGGTTAATTGACGTCCCAAAGGGTTTATTGACGGTCATGCCAACAGATCCCAAAGGGTTTATTGACGGTCATGCCAACAGATCCCAAAGGGTTTATTGACGGTCATGCCAACAGACTCCAAAGGGTTTATTGACTGTCATGCAAACAGACTCCAAAGGGTTTATTGACGGTCATGCCAACAGACTCCAAAGGGTTTATTGACGGTCATGCCAACAGATCCCAAAGGGTTTATTGACGGTCATGCCAACAGATCCCAAAGGGTTTATTGACGGTCATGCAAACAGACTCCAAAGGGTTTATTGAGGGTCATGCCAACAGATCCCAAAGGGTTTATTGACGGTCATGCCAACAGATCCCAAAGGGTTTATTGACGGTCATGCAAACAGATTCCAAAGGGTTTATTGAGGGTATAGCCAACAAATTCAAAAGGGTTTATTTAGGGTCATGCTTACAGATTTCAAAGGGTTTATTGACGGTCATGCAAACAGATTCCAAAGGGTTTATTGAGGGTATAGCCAACAAATTCAAAAGGGTTTATTTAGGGTCATGCTTACAGATTTCAAAGGGTTTATTGACGGTCATGCAAACAGATTCCAAAGGGTTTATTGAGGGTATAGCCAACAAGTTCAAAAGGGTTTATTTAGGGTCATACTTACAGATTTTAAAGGGTTTATTGACGGTCATGCAAACAGATTCCAAAGGGTTTATTGAGGGTCATGCCAACAGATTCCAAAGGGTTTATTGACGGTCATGCTAACAGACTCCAAAGGGTTTATTTAGGGTATAGCCAACAAATTCCAAAGGGTTTATTGACAGTCATGCTAACAGATTCCAAAGGATTTATTGAGGGTCATGCTAACAGATTCCAAAGCGTGTATTGAGGGTCATGCTTACAGATTCCAAAGGGTTTATTGTGAGGGTCATGCTAACAGATTCCAAAGGGTTTATTGAGGGTCATGCTAACAGATTCCAAAGGATTTATTGAGGGTCATGCTAACAGATTCGAAAGGGTTTATTGACGGTCATGCTAACAGATTCCAAAGGATTTATTGAGGGTCATGCTAACAGATTTCAAGGGGTTAATTGACGGTCATGCTAACAGACTCCAAAGGGTTTATTTAGGGTATAGCCAACAAATTCCAAAGGGTTTATTGATAGTCATGCTTACAAAGTCCAAAGGGTTTATTGAGGGTCATGCTTACAGATTCCAAAGGATTTATTGAGGGTCATGCTAACAGATTCCAAAGCGTGTATTGAGGGTCATGCTTACAGATTCCAAAGGGTTTATTGTGAGGGTCATGCTAACAGATTCCAAAGGGTTTATTGAGGGTCGTGCTAACAGATTCCAAAGGATTTATTGAGGGTCATGCTAACAGATTCCAAAGGGTTTATTGACAGTCATGCC
Organism: Ruditapes philippinarum; assembly: GCF_026571515.1. Lineage (NCBI taxonomy): Eukaryota > Metazoa > Mollusca > Bivalvia > Venerida > Veneridae > Ruditapes > Ruditapes philippinarum. The sequence continues at coordinate 164,982 of NW_026857336.1, forward strand.
AACAGATTCCAAAGGGTTTATTGAGGGTCATGCAAACAGATTCCAAAGGGTTTATTGAGGGTCATGCCAACAGATTCCAAAGGGTGTATTGAGGGTCATGCCAACAGATTCCAAAGGGTGTATTGAGGGTCATGCCAACAGATTCCAAAGGGTGTATTGAGGGTCATGCCAACAGATTCCAAAGGGTGTATTGAGGGTCATGCCAACAGATTCCAAAGGGTTTATTGAGGGTCATGCCAACAGATTCCAAAGGATTTATTGAGGGTCATGCTAACAGATTCCAAAGGGTGTATTGAGGGTCATGCTAACAGATTCCAAAGGGTGTATTGAGGGTCATGCTTACAGATTCCAAAGGATTTATTGACGGTCATGCTAACAGATTCCAAAGGGTTTATTGAGGGTCATGCCAACAGATTCTAAAGGATTTATTGACGGTCATGCCAACAGATTCCAAAGCGTGTATTTGAGGGTCATGCTTACACAATGCTTGAATAGGAACAGCAAAACCTTTGCAAGCTGTATAAGCCAAACCAACCTTCTAATGCAAAGTAATCTGTTCTAATCTGTTAGCCAACTTTCATTTTGATAAAAAGTGGAAGCTTGGAAGTGGGGTTCTTGAATATCAAAAACTGAAATCAGGCAAAGCACTTGACAACATCAGGAAAGAATTACATGATAAGTTAACAGGTCTAGTTTTCATTTGTCACTTATGTCAATCTGGTTTAAGAAAAAAAAACTGGATAAAAGTGTGATGATATACAAGACAGATATTGGTAAATTTGTAAAAGGTTACAAACAAGAGCCACTCCGTAGCGGGGTCATGCTTGAATTTTTCATATTTCTAAATCTAAACACATCATCAATTCTTTTTCAACATTTATTCATCAGTAGGGACAAAAAACATTTTTTTTACATAAATTACTAAGGTTGCACCATATGTTTATCCAAGTTATTATCTATGGATCAATTTTTCATATACAGCCATTTTTTTTACTTCATTTGAGTGACTCTCATATTCATCATGCCAAGTTTAATTTGATTTCTTTAACTTGTATTTATAAGACAATAAAATCACTATGTGTAACAAAATCATGCATTAATCATACCAATCAAACAAGAATCCCATCAACCCCTCACCATCCTTTTCCCCCCTGAAATACCTTACAAATATAATCTGTAGCCAACAAAAAACGTGGATGAGGAATGATAATTTGAAAATGATGTTTCTGGGTCCAAAGCACTTTTACTAAGTAAACTGTGTTTTCTACAATCTTTGTGGTTTTTCTCTAAAAGCCTTTGTGAAGTCTGGGTGTACTTGGTACGAAACTATGAAAAGTTTACGTTTTGTGTTAACATGGCAACTGCCTGCCTCTAGTGCAGGTTTACAGAGCAGATAAAATCCATAAATAAAGAACGTTTAGTGCAGTTGGTTAATTATAACTGAATTTCAAGCTTCAAGCATCAATACCGGCAAATAAGTACACAGGATATTAATAAACATGTATTAAATACGGAATTTGTTAGTTTCAACTTTACCTATATATACAGTAAAATTCTACATTAAAATACACACATACTTACATCTAAATGTTGGTTAATTATTGATCTGTTATATAAGGTCACTTTGAAATCCATGATATTTTTTTTTACCATTAAAGTGGATTGGTCTACAAGGGTTGCATTTTTCCTTATGTATTTCAAATATAGATATAGACAATACAAATATATCATTTTGAAATTCATATGAAATAAAATATTGATAAAGTTGTTAGTGATTAATGAAGTACATTTGTAAGATGAATAATAAGAGGGTATTTTTTCGTTTGCGTGAAATATGGAATATATTTTCACGAAACATGATAAAATGCCACATATTTTCACGACCCGGTACGGCGAGTGAAAATATGTGGCATTTTATCATGTTGAGTGAAAGTATATACCATATTTCACGAAAAACGAAAAAATAACCTTTTTATTTAATTTCATTATCAAAGAAAAATGGTTACAAGCCCCATTGCTTACTGAGCAACTGCAATTGTACAGCTCGCAGTAATATATTATTGCGTCTTGTTTTGCATGCGATAAATGGCGCTGCATTGTGACGTCACGTAAACAACTCTTTAAACGTCTGTACAGCGTTATTAACAGAATTAAAGATATTGGTGTTCGGATTTATTTTCTTAGTTAGGCCATTTTCTATCATTCTAGATAGTTTTCAAATCAAAATCCAACAAAAAAAATTGTTTTGTATTTATCAGATTTTTCAAACAAAATGGCGAAAGAAGTCCCTTGAAATAAATATGAGTTTTGACTCCGCCCACTTTCATATTTATATTTCATATTTATTTATAAAAAATATGAAATATATTTGACTGATATTGCATGGGTAAAATTAAATAATAACATCTTGTTCTAAAACAATTTATATCTGCTCTAAATATATATATCATATTGATACAACCTCTATATAAAATTCTTCCATGGTTTGTTGTCACATACCATTCTAAATACTATCAACATAATAATTTATGGTAATCCAAACCTTCCATCATGGAGAAATTCACTTTAAATTGTCAGAAATGTTTGTTTTTATTGTCAGAATTGCTTATTTCTAAAATACTGAAAAACTTCAAGGTGAGTATTTTCAATCATGAACCTGCCTAGCTGTATAGATTCTTAATGGGAATTGATCCAAAATCCCTGGTGGGAATTAACCCACAGCAGCAAGGAGCCAATGGTTTGAAGTCAGTGTCCTTAGTGGACCAGAAAGCATTAAGTCTTTGCCACCAGTATAGAACCAGGCCAGCCTGCACATCTGTGCAGTCTGACCAGGCTCTATACTTTTGGCTGACATTTAATTTCAAATATTCAAATTGATATCCCTAAAATTGATAATGGACAGTTCCAAAAATGGAAGTGGGACAAGTTCATTTAAGATATTCAGCATGTTCAGGGTTAACCACTCAGTCAATTTACATTTATTTCTAATATCTTTAACATATGTGACGTCTGCCATTTTTTAATAAACCGTATTGTTAGATATACTTTTATCTGCTATTATATTATTACCTTTGAAATGTTAAAGTGCGTGTGCAAATTTGTAAAATCATTTTTGTAAAATGTAAGTTTTTGTAAATATTTTCCTATCATCAACTCCACCTCTTTTCATATCATGAATGTCTGTTTATTGTGGTTTGCATGACAAATTTTCTCTGGATGCTTTAAAGTAAATGTTTTGCAAAGTATGTTACAACCACATTAAAATTCTAATATATGTCTCTGACATCACCAGCTGCTGACAAATTATTTTAAATATATCTTTATACTAAACTTCATGTGAGGAAATTATTGCGGTTTCATTTATAAAAGAGAATAAACTGAGAATAATCAATATATTTCGTATTACATGTACTAAAATAATTTTCATGATTAATATAAAACTTATTTACCTAAATGACAAGCTACGTAACGAAAAAACAAAAAACAAACAAACAAAACAACCCCAAAAACGCACATTTACAACATTTTACAGTATAATACAAGCAGCATCTGCCCCTCGTTTATTATTATACATGATTATCATAATGAGTGCATATTATCTGCATTTAATGTAACCATATGACAGCTCACACAAACACACAGCAAAAAAATTTTTCTTGTAAATGGCCAATATTGTGTTACATACACTTAACAACATTTTGAACATCTTTCATATTCACAAAAAACAATTGTTTGTATAAATTAAGGGTAACAGTCTGGTTTGACTGCCATTATGCTTTACCAATGGCATAGCAGATTAATTGACAGGTAGAAAAGAACCTTCCAATGACATATCAATTTAGAGGATAGAAAAACAAGCTTTACCAAAGACATAATCAATTTAGAGAATAGAACAAAAACTTTACCAACATCATACCAAATCATAGGCTGGAAAAAAACTTTAACAATAATGGCAAAAATTATTATTACCAAATTGTATAAAAAATACTTTGCCTATGACATACCAGATCAAAAGCTAGTAAACAGCTTTATTAAAGGCAAATCATATCATATCAGAACTAGAAAAGAGCTTTACTTAATAACATACCAGATCAAATTCTAGATCAGAGGTTTTGGCTTACCAGATCAAAGGCAAGAAAAAATTACAATGGCATACAATAGCAAATCCTAGAAAAATACTTTGCAGTTGGCATACCAGATCAGAGGTTTTGGCTTACCAGATCAAAGGCAAGAAAAATTTACAATGGCATACAATAGCAAATCCTAGAAAAATACTTTGCAGTTGGCATACCAGATCGAAGGCTAGAAATAACATATGATATAGAATGTTAGAAAAAAATATTTCAACAAAGAATAGAAATATTAGCTTTATTTTAATATAATATTTAGAAAGAGAGCTTATTCTATCTTAATATATTTTTAAAGAAATCCTTGTACAACTTTTGACTTCAAAGAGATATATTTAAACAGTTTATAAAATTTAATACAACCTGCAAATACAAAATGTAGTTAAAATATTATGTAACATTATGTAGCCTTAGGATACCCTACATGGCAATCTTCAAAGATCATATATTGGTATACTTGATTTAAAAATAGATGCATAATAACAAAATACCCTGCAGGCAAGAACAAAAAACAACATCTGCTCTATATATAACAAAGCTGTGCGCTACATAAATGTTGAAGATAAATTCATTCCTATATAAATTTTAAACCTGCTATATTATTGGATTATCTGATTATTTACTATGGGTTTTTCATTACTATTATAAGGCATTTGCTTTGGGTTCTTTATTATTGATATGCAATTGCTTTGGGTTCTTCATTATTATTTTTATAGGCATTTGCATTGGCTTATTCAATATTATTATCGGCATTTGCTTTGGGTTCTTCATTATTATAAAGGATTCTTCATTATTGTTAGGCATTTACTTTGGGTTCTTCATTATTATTATTTTAGGCATTTGCTTTGGTTTATTTATTATTATTATCGGCATTTGATTTGGGTTCTTCATTATTGTTAGGCATTTACTTTGGATTCTTCATTATTATTATAGGCATTTGCTTTGGGTTCTTCATTTTTATTAGGCATTTGCTTTGGGTTCTTTATCATTATACGCATTTGCTTTCAATTCTTCATTATTATTTGTGTTCTTCATTATTATTATCGGCATCTTCTTATCATTATTACTTACAAATATTCTGTGAATAAAACAACATAAACCTTGTATTTAATTATTTAATGTTTCAGTTGCACAGACTATGAAAATACAATTCTGAATCTTAAGAATTTTGGTGTGTCTGGAAACTGGTTTAATTTAATCAGTAATTGATGGATCAATAAACATCAACTTATACATACCAATTGACAGACATGCAAAAATACACGAATTAATATTGATTTTTATATGCATTACACATTAATTCAGTCCTCACTATGAAACAAAAGATGATAGTAACATTTGGATATTATACCAGGCAGCAGTTGTGGCTTTTTTCTTAGGTACATGTAGTACATGGGGTTCTTTATTGCCAGCTGCTATAAGGATCTTATCAGCAAAAAGCAAACCTAAAACATATAATAAAATTGTTTGTTTGTTTCATTTTACGCCTTTGCCCAACAGTATTTCAGTCATAAAGGCAGTTTTAATAAAATAACCGCCTATATCACTGAAATACTGTTGGGAAAAGGTGTAAAATGAAACAAACAAACAAACAATTTTAATATAAGTTTTATAATCATTAAAAAAAAAACCCACACATACAAAAAGAAAATATCAAGATAAATAGATGTCCTTGGTTAAATCACTATCAAGAGAGACACATTTATATTGCATCTTCAGATATAATTTAAATGAATTCCATCCGAATTGGTTGGATGGAAGTGAACTAAGCAATAATGTCATGTTAGCTTACATTATTGATGACTTCAAACGACATAATTAACAATAGAATTCAAATATACTTGTATCAAAATCTATAATCATTTTTACAAAGGAATAGTGGGGATGTCTGGTAGCTGAGCTTAAATATGATGTACAACTATAACCTGTTGGACCCGAAAGCCACCAGAATAGAGCAAAGGCAGTCTGCACATCCAGGCAGTCTGACCTACCAGAGGCACTTTATACTTAAGATTGCTCCATTTCTAAATTTTTAATCTGATATTCCTAATATTGATAATGGACAGTTCCAAAACACAAATTCGTGATATTAAAGGGGCATAACTTCAGATTCATGCTAATTTTCATAAAAATTTGGAAAACATTAAAAAGTACAATATTGTGAAGAAAGGGAATAATTTTCACATTGCAAACAACACTTACAACCCATTTAAATTACCAAAAAAAGATGTAGAAATATCACTCACAATAGAGATACAGTAACGCAGTAGAACATATGGTGAAAAAATAGTGCAAAATCTGTTATAAATTGCACATAACACGGAAAATTTTACTTATATCTTGAATCTTTTTACTTTTCTTAAAATCTCAGTTATCATTTTCTCAGGTTTGATTTTCTTAAAAAAAGTTTGGCTTATCTGGAGGCATGCAGCTGTAAGGATTAAATATTATTGTTTATTACCTAAAAAGCAGCAATAAAATTGTGTGAAATAAAACCATTAAACTGTGAGTCCATATTAAAGTTAACTGTAATATTTCTTCTATATTCCACTAAAGAAGATCAAGCCTATCTGAAGCAAGTTCACATTAAACTTTAAGTTCCATTGGTAAGAAAATAACATTGTAGGTGCATTATATCATATTAAACGACTTTCTTGGGGAAATCTTGTAATAAAATATTATGTAGTTCAATCTATAGTCCACCAGTTGTTAACCCTGTTTTATTGATCAAATCACCTCCATTCTAAGACCCTCATTATAATCAGCAGAGAAATTCATCCAAATGCTACGGTTATTGTCCTCTATAAATATATTTGCCAGCCAGACATATTCTTTATGAAGGGAGAGTAATACGTTTGTTCTAGTGATCAAAGTAAATGCAGTTACCTCCCCTGGCTTTAACATTTTAAAACTATTATTAATTGTTTACTGTGATTTTTTTTAATAAAAAAAACGGTTTGAAAAGGATAGGGGGGATAAAATCATCAGTAGTTATAAAGGTTAAATAATATTTTACTTTGCCCTTTAACTTTACTGAAAGTTGTGCAGAAAACACTGACCAAGTATAAAACAATTATAATTCAGGATATAATTCAATTTAATAGCCATCATTATTTTTAATCAAAGTTGGAAAACCAAACAGCAGGTCAGCAGCCTTATATTAAGGTATCAGGAAAATCAGGTTTCAAACCATGCATTATTTCAGCACATGCTGGCGCTAGGGTAAAACCTCTTTTCTTCCATGAGATAGTTGGATGGCTTTTTCACAGGAAAGAATTTAAAAGTCCCTTACACATACCAAACCTACATCAGTAAGAAGAGCAGGACAGTGTTTTGACCAATATTGCTTGGCCATTTCAATGGCAGCTTATCAAGATTTTCACATTCCTTCTCAATTTACAGAAGGTTCTCAAGTACTTGATAATAAACCTTTAACCTGCTAAAACTTACAGCGATTAATCTTCACCACCAGTATAGGGCCTGGCCAGCCTCTTATCTTAGCAGTCTGACCAGGCTCTATACTAATAGTAGCTCAATTTTTATATTTTTGATTTTCAAATCCATTAAATATCAGAAAGGAAAAAGGAATCTTCCAAGCAAGGAAAATCCATTGGTCAAAATAAAATCTACCAAAAGGCAGAAACTCCTTTGAAAATTAATAATTTATTATATATTCACACGCATGCACACACACACGCACGCACGCACGCACACACACACACACACTAAAAGTACATCTACCTGCACAAATGCGCAATTTTAAAACTATTTTGCCTCCCTTGTCAAGAAATTTCAAATGCAAGGGCAGAAACTCCTACTATACTTTTCACATTTTCAAACATAAGTTGTTTCCCTTTGACAACTATTAATTAAGAGAAAATAGGTAACATGGTAAACATTAAGCAAATATTGTGTTGCCTTTTAAAGTAAGAATCATTAGGACTACTTTATTTGAGCTAGAACTTTTACTGTACATAGGTTATTTGTGAGTCACCCTGTTGTTTTTTGGTACTGTTTCTCTCAATACCATCACCAGACATCTATAGGATCTAAAACTACTCGCCAAAATTCACAGTAAAAAAATTAATAACATAATATATCAATGAATTTACATGACTCATGATGATAACCTATTATTCAGTAGCATTTATTAGAGCTAGCTACATTGAAAGCAAAAAAACAACAGCTTCCTAAAAAACCCTCCGGACATACAAATAAATGTTGCATGCAGCATCATAAAAAAAAAAAAAACCTTTCTAATAAGGTCAAAGTGTTTTTACCACTCAGTTCACTTCCGTATTACCACGAATAATCAATTTCTGACGTAAAAAATACATCATTGAAGAAGTATGAAGTCTAAGAGATGTAACATCAAAAATCAAAACGGTGAAACCTTATAAATACTAATATACGTATTTGCTTTGAGCTACATGACTGACTGCAGACATCTCTGCCTTGAGCAAATAAATAATACCTCTCAATTATTTTAATGAACGCCTTGACAGAAAATCATAAAAGCAAGATTTTGAGAGTTTCTTAAGAATAAAATCCTTTTAAAGAAGTTTCATATAAGACGACAAAAAAATTTGTTTATTTGATCCGATTTTTTTTTTCATAGAGAAAAACGTTGAATCTTCAAATGTAGAGAATAAATCTTTAACAGGTTGAGAGTCGTACATGTCACGATGTGCTGTGTATGGTGATTTAAACTAACCATCGGAAACTTATTAGGTTGACTCGCACAAGACAAATGTCAGTTAAAAAACAAGAGGGCCATGATGGCCCTGAAGTCGCTCACTTGTATAAAGGCCCCGAGAGCAGGGCCAGTTTAAACCCCAGGGCTTTTATTTGAACAAACTTGGTAGACACCCATTAGAAGATAATTCATGCTAAACATCTAAGGTCTAGCTCGTTGGGTTTTCTAAAAGAAGATTTTTTCAAGTTTTTTCTTCACACATATAGCTAAAAACAATGACACACCTGGGGCAGGGTCAGTTTTGACCCCAGGGCTTTTATTTGAACAATCTTTGTAGACACTTACTAGAAAATGTTTCATGCTTAATATCTAAACTCTAGCTATTCCGGTTTTTTCAAAGAAAATTTTTAAGTTTTTGCTATACACTTATAAGGAAACTCAATGTCTCCCCCCCCCCTGGCGCGGCCAATTTTGACCCCAGGGCTTTTATATGAACAAACTTTGTAGACACTCACTAAAAGATGCTTCGTGCTTAATATCTAAACTCTACCTATTTGAGTTTTTCTCAAAGAAGATTTTTTTAAGTTTTTGTTATACACATATAAGGAAAATGAATGACCCCCGGGGCGGGGTCAATTTTGACCCAAGGGCTTTAATTTGAACAAACTTGGTAGACACTCACTAGAAGATGTTTCATGCTTAGCATCTAAACTCTAGCTACTTGGTTTTTTTTTCAAAAAAGATTTTTTAAGTTTTTGCTATACACATATAAGGAAAATCAATGACCCCCCCGAGCGGAGCCAATTTTGACCCCAGGGCTCTTAATTGAACAAACTTGGTAGACATCCATTTTAAAAATGCTTCATGCTAAATTTAATCTTAGCTCTAGCTCTTTGGGTTCTTTTAAAGAAGATTTTTTAAGTTTTTATTATATGCATATAGGGAAAATCAATGACCCCCTGGGGAGGGGCCAATTTTGATCCAGGGCTTTTATTTGAACAAACTTGGTAGACACTCACTAGAAGATGTTTCATGCCAAATATCTAAGCTCTAGATCTTTGGGTTTTTTAGAACAAGATATTTAAAGTTTTTTAACCAGAGTTCTGCATGGAATTAAATTCTTTGAACAATTTTCAAAGGTGACCACCAATGGAACATTCCTGTGAAGTTTGGATGAAATTGGCTTAGTGGTTTATAAGGAGATGTCATTTAAAGTAAAAGTTTACGGACGCCGGATGGACAGACGCCGGACGAAAAGCGATCACAAAAGCTCATCCTGTCACTTTGTGACAGGTGAGCTAAAAAAAAATTAAGAATAGTCCGAATGAGGTAGAAAATTCTCCATACCTAAAGAAGTATACATACAAGGTATGAAAGCACTATTACAAATGGCTTTTGTTTTTGTTTCTTTAAAGGCCCACTAAGCCTAAAAAATTATATAACTTCTTTTTTTCTACGATCCTTTTTCTTTTTAGCATTTTGTTACAGTTTCCAAACAGATACTCATTGGCAATATTTTGAATTCAACAATCTAACTTTTCTTTGGCAATTAGTAAAGTGATATGAATTGAATATTTAGAATGTAAGTCAAAATACCATTTTGATACTTATATGATAAATTATTTCTCATTCTACTTTTTTCATAATGTTAAGGCGCACATTCTTTAAACCCATTATTAAAACATAATACATTTTACCTTTTACAGCTATCGCATGTACATCAAAGAATTCAACAGACATGGTGGAATGCAAACCAAGAGGCAACTGGTTCTATAACAACAATATTAACAACCCAACCATAACTGTCAAGTATAGCACATAGCCTTACTGGTGATGGAACACCTCAGGTACCCCTGTGCAGTGTTTCAGGCACAAACAGCCACTTAAGTAGAACCACTGACGTTCCGTAAGCTAGCTGGATAGCTTCTGTACATGATAGAAAAAAGTCCCTGTTGGGATTCAAACCCACATCGGTAAGTGATCTGAAGTAAACAACCTTCATAGAAAAGAAAACCTTTAAAGAAAATAATAAATTTATTACAACTGAAACAGTCTTCTTGATTTTATTTTAATAAACTTTATCAAAATACTTTTTACATTTTATACCTCGAGTGCAAGCAGTTGGACTGGCACAATGCAGTTAGACCAGGCTTTAAGATTATGATTTCCGTCTATTTCATCATTTTGAAACTGAAATCTCTTTAACTGCCGACATACTTCAGAATGAATTCTGGAAAATGTCTATTCAACAAATCAGAAAAGATAAATGGAAAAAGGAAAAATTTGGACCAGTTTGAAAGAACCCATTAACCTCGTCAGCAATACAAAATTCACTTCCTTCAACAAGTACTTGCATGTCCGTATTCCGAGGATTACCAAGAAATTGTTTAACGTTTCACAATAGATGACAAGTGCAACTTTTCAAAAGTACTTCAAATAAAAAAATTTGCTATTTCTCAGTTTCATCACTTTCTAACTTTCTAGAGCTGGTTAAATCTAACTTTAATGTAACTGGTTAAATTCAATATGACCTTATAGTTCCTTTCCATGAATCAATTTATACGAAACCACAGACCTTGTTAAATACATGTGTACTTGCAAAATGCTTATGCTTGCATTTCTAATAAGGTACATACCTCAGCTTTAACCATTGCTTGAAAAGGAATGGAAGAGTTGTTGTTTCTACAACCTTTTTAAATCGCATTTTTTTATTATTTATTTTATTTTTTTTTTGTAAGAAAAGGTATAGTTAACTTTATATAGACTAAGACATATTACATAAATAATTATGGTTCAAGAACAAGAAACCTACTTGTCACAAATGAGCCGCGTCATGACAAAACCAACATAATGCTATTGCGACCAGCATAGATCCAGACCAGCCTGCACGTCCGCGCAGTCTGATCAGGATCAATGCTGTTCACTTACAAACTCTATTACAAATAGAGAAACTGATAGATCCTGATTAGACTGCGCGGACACGCAGGCTGGTCTGGATCCATGCTGGTTGCAAACGCATTATGTTGGTTTTGTCGTGTCGCGGCTCAAAAGCTTTGTTTAGTTTGGTCTAACAGCACATCACCACAATTTAGATCAAGAAAAATTAGTTTGGCTAACCTCAGGTGTTACAAACTTATCATCAAACCAACAGTCAAAACCACCTAACCTGCTTGAGCTAAGAAATGCATAGACTCCAATAACCCTAACCCATTTAGTTACCTCTTACATATACATGTGACAAATGAAATGGGCCAAATCTGGATTTTCAGCTGGATTTTTAGGCTGTTACTGCAGGTTGGTTTTTTTATTAACTCGAATTTCAATGCGTGTTTGGCACATTTGGATCTAAGTATCTATATTACCCCCAAAATCATTAAATAATCATATTTTTTTTTTTTTTTTATGTTTTTTTTTTGTTGATCAATATTTATTTATCCCCTCCCCTCAAAAAAAAAATTATATACATGTAGTCATATAGGCTTTTTCTAAAACAGTCACATTTTCACATTTCATTATTTTCAGTTTGCATAATTATATCTGTCTTTTCAGTCATACAATAATTGACTATTAATTTGAAACACAAGCTATTTGAAAACGTGCAACAACTATTCATGAACAGTTAAATAATGTAACATTGTAACATAACGTAAGAAGAAGACTCAAAATAGATGCAAGAATGGTTCTGTTAATCAAATCCACATTATTCTTCAAGGGGGTGGCTCAAATGCCAGATACATGTGTATTAAAACAGTTTGAGTGTGAGTAAGAGCTCCAGTTCAATTCTGACATTTAAATAACGTAACATAACGTAAGAAGAAGACTCAAAATAGATGCAAGAATGGTTCTGTTAATCAAATCCACATTATTCTTCAAGGGGGTGGCTCAAATGCCAGATACGTGTAACATGTGTATTAAAACAGTTTGAGTGTGAGTAAAAGCTCCAGTTCAATTCATTTTAAAACAAATTCATTTATATTTATATTGTACAGCGATAATTTTCAACCAATTTTAGCTTCATTTTTGCCAGCAGTTTAACTGTTTCATAATCTCTCCTATTCTTCTGCCAATAAATGCCATTTCCCCAACTTTCATCATTTTGAATTTGCCATTACACTTTGAATTTAGCAATACTTTGATCAAATTTTGTAGCAGACATACTGTGATCAAATTTGGCAGTCAACATCCTGTGGTAAAATCTGATACCATAAGGTGATCTTATTTTTAGTTAGATAAACTGTGATCAAATTTGGTATTAGACATACTCTTACCTAATTTGACATAATACATACTGTGATCAAATTTGACACAAGAAATTCTGTGATAAAATTTGACATAAAACAAACTGTGATCAAATTCACCAAGACATACTGTCATCTACAAAAATTCTCATGCAATTTTTGACACTGTATTCTTTTCAGTATTGACAGAACGATTCTTAGAATGCCACATTCATAAATATGAGTGTTATTCTTTTAATTGCTGTTTAATTACCATGAAGTACCATAATTAGCAGCAAACTTACAATAGGAAAATATACTTGGTTCTTTAAACAGCCATATATTTAACAGTAAAAATTTGATAATAAGTCACAACATTCAACAGTCACAACATCATTCCTAGAATAAAAGATAAATTCTATATATAACCATACCAGCTGTGAGTACTTTACTGAAAAACTAGGGGCTCGAGCATTACATTATTAACTAGTTACAGTGTTGTCAGGTGTACTTGAGGTAAGATTTCATTAATACATTCATTACCGTACTAACTGCATTTTCAGGTATACTTGAGGTTACTTTTCAATGCATTGTCAGGTGTACTTGAAGTTAGATTTCATTAATACATTCATTACTTACTGCATTGACAGGTGTACTTGAGGTTACTTTTCAATGCATTGTCAGGTGTGCTTGAGGTTACTTTTCATTAATACATTGTCAAGTGTTACTGTAACTTGAGGTTACTTTTCATTAATACATTCATTACCGTACTAACTGCATTTTCAGGTATACTTGAGGTTACTTTTCAATGCATTGTCAGGTGTACTTGAGGTTAGATTTCATTAATACATTCATTACTTACTGCATTGACAGGTGTACTTGAGGTTACTTTTCAATGCATTGTCAGGTGTGCTTGAGGTTACTTTTCATTAATACATTGTCAAGTGTTACTGTAACTTGAGGTTACTTTTCATTAATACATTCATTACCGTACTAACTGCATTTTCAGGTATACTTGAGGATACTTTTCAATGCATTGTCAGGTGTACTTGATGTTACTTTTCATTAATACATTCATTACTTACTGCATTGACAGGTGTACTTGAGGTTACTTTTCAATGCATTGTCAGGTGTGCTTGAGGTTACTTTTTATTAATACATTGTCAAGTTTAACTTGTACTGTAACTTGAGGTTAATTTTCATTAATACATTCATTACCGTACTAACTGCAATTTTAGGTTTACTTGAGGTTACTTTTCAATGCATTGTCAGGTGTACTTGAGGTTATTTTTCAATGCATTGTCAGGTGTGCTTGAGGTTACTTTGGTTACTATTCAATGCATTGTCAGGTGTACTTGAAGTTAGATTTCATTAATATATTCATTACTGACTTCATTGTCAGGTGTCCTTGAGGTTACTTTTCATTAAAACAGTCATTACTTACTGCATTTACAGGTGTACTTGAGGTTACTTTTCAATGCATTGTCAGGTGTGCTTGAGATACTTTTCAATGCATTGGCAGGTGAACTTGAGGTTACTTTTCAATGCATTGTCAGGTGTACTGGAGATACTTTTCAATGCATTGGCAGGTGTACTTGAGGTTACTTTTCAATGCATTGTCAGGTGTGCTTGAGGTTACTTTTCATTAATACATTGTCAAGTTTAACTTGTTCTGTAACTTGAGGTTAATTTTCGTTAATACATTCATTACCGTACTAACTGCATTTTCAGGTTTACTTGAGGTTACTTTTCAATGCATTGTCAGGTGTACTTGAGGTTATTTTTCAATGCATTGTCAGGTGTGCTTGAGGTTACTATTCAATGCATTTTCAGGTGTACTTGAGGCTACATTTTATTAATACATTCATTACTTACTGCACTGTCATGTGTACTTGAGGTAGGTTCATTAGACTGCACTGGAGAGCGGCTATAAGCTGACCATAGGTTAGACTCCACCTCCGGTGAAACTTGAGGTAGGTACTTGTCACCCATCTTGATCATGGCTGTAAAACATACAAAAATAACAGTTTAACTCATTTCTCTAAGATGCCCTTTTTCATGTATGCCTTTTTCTTTTAAATCAATTATTCATAAACATACCAATTAACATTTTACCATATTTTCCAAGTTACCTGTTCTTTATGTTCAGAAACTACATCTCAACATAAAATAACAAATAGCAGTGTCCAAATATTTTACCATTATTGCAGGTCAGTTTCCTAGTCCTCAATTGGTTCCTTTTCTGCTTCCTGCCATGTACATTTGGCATGAATACACCAATCCATAAAGTACAAAAAAAAAGCTACACAGCAATACCAGGATGTGGTTAACTATAATTCTATCAATGTCTACCAGTTTTGTTCCATTTTGGACCTTCCATAAATTGTTCAATTTCAATTTAAAATTATGAAGAAACCCACAATCTTACCATTTGTCAAAATGGACAAGTCTTTGTATACTTATGTAATATTTCATACCAATATACATGTAGCCTCTAATGAATCTAATATCATCAACTTTACTAAAAGGTTAAAGCTCTTATGCAATAAATATCAAATTATCAGTATCACTAAAAAGTACAACGACCACCACATCAGTGAGAAAGTACAAACAGTAACCAGTTAAAGACCTTATGTACTTCTACTGATATAAGCAACATAATCCATAGATCTCATTTCTGCATAAATGTGTCATAATTACGTTCACAAGTATCAAATAATCTACTATACGTCATTTATTAGGTTCACCAGTTGTTATACAATTTCTAAAATCAATTTGATCATTTCTAATGTTTGTTTTTTTTTCTGGTTTTTACATGGTTTTAAAAAAAGTTTTTCATCATACCAACTTACTGGATTTCCAGGATAACTTGAACCAGTCATCACAATATTTTTTCATAAAGGACCTGAACAACTTATCCCACATGGTTTTTAAATCAGCAGTGAGAGACAAATGATCATTAAGACATAATGTCCAAGATCAACTATCACAGAAAAATTTCACTGTACCCGGGGATCAAACTGTCAACCTCTGGATTACCAATGGGTTCAAACCCAATCAGGGATAACTCTTTTCTTTGGGCAAGAAATTTAACACTCATTGCTCAGTACTGATTGGTTCCAGGAACAGATTCGAAAGTATGTCTATAAGCTGATAGTTTACTACACAATCAAACTAAAATAAATTCTGTATAAACAAATCTGACGCTCTTCCTAATAACTAGGCTAAACCATCATACAAAATTATGCACCAACATCAAATGCACTTAACCCATAACCTCCTGAAATTTTTTAAATTGAGCCGCGTCACGACAAAATCACAGTAATGCGTTTGCGACCAGCATGGATCCAGACCAGCCTGTGCATCTGCAGTCTGATCAGGATCCATGCTGTTTGCTTACAAACCCTATAACAAGTGAAGAAACTGATAGCGAACAGCATGGATCCTGATCAGACTGTGCAGATGCGCAGGCTGGTCTGGATCTATGCTGGTAGCAATCGCATCATGTTGGTTTTGTCACGGCACAGCTCATTTGTCTTGCCCAGCTTCTAATTTTGGAACTGTCCATTAATTTGGCTGGGCCATATATTAGAGGCAAAGGATAATTATCTACGTCCCAGCAGGACTTACAGGTCAAGTTAGTTATCCATAAGCTCACTAAAATGAGTCAATGTAAAATAATCTTGATGCGTAATGAATATGCAAATTACCTTGAGCCATCATGAATATGTAAATTATATATCATATCATAATGAATATGCAATTTACCTGGCTCAAAAATTAATATGTTTAACACTTTACTTAAAATAATGAAAACATAAACTTCCTAATGTGTGGTAATGAATATAATAATACAACTGGTATGTGAAATTTATATTGCTGAGATCTGTAATAGGTATGCTAATTCCCTTTGGGCACTTTTAATAAATTTAAAATTTAAACCTTGCGGGCTTTGATAATATTTTAAAAATTTTTTTTTAAAAAGGGACAGTTTGTTTTCCAACATTTTTTCTTACCCCTTTCTCTTGTCAAATTTTACACTCACAATAACAAAATAGATTATTAGAAAATAGTCAAGATTTTATAAGAGAGAAATAAACCCATTATAACAAGAAATAAAACATATCTAAGAAACTCAAATTATAACAATATTTGTTCATCTCTGAAAAAACCTACACTTGAAGAAAAGTACATTTTCACTTCCTGTTTTGCTTAAAGTGCATTGTAATTAATTGGTGACTCATCAGCAGTTTTGTGGGTTGAACAAAAATAACAATATAGAAACAGTGGGCGTATTGAAGTATCTCAAAAATACACTTTATATGAATCTTAAATTAAGTGGTTGATGTTATCATCCTGAAATCAAATAAGCATACTCCATCATATCAAGTTATCAGCAACTTCACACATACACAAAAGATTTTTAAATATTTCAATGGCATTCCATGCCCATAGAAAAACACAACCACTGTTAACTGATTTATGGTTTAACACAACCTTTAAGCAATTACTTCACAATTAACTTAGCCATTATTTAATAACTTTAAATCATGGCCTTTATGCAACCTTTTAAAGTACATTCTTCACAATGAATTAAACCATGATTATACCATTTTTTCATGATAAACAAAATCATGGTTAAACAAAGCACTTGTATACTTTCTTCACAATTAAACATGGCTCAAAAACTTTGTCATGGCTAAAATTTAAGTATTTTCTCTACATTTAACTTAATTAACCTTTACACACTAAATCACAAATAAACTAAATGATATGGTTAAAAACCAATGAGATTTTTCTGCATGATTTACAAACAACATCAATTTTGCACTAATTCGTTACATTTAAAATTATCATGACTTGAGTGTACAACATTTGCACACCTTCACATTTACTGTGATCATGACTTAAATATAATATTTGCACACTTTCTTTACATTTAACCTAATCATGACTTGTACAGAACACTTCACACTTTCTTCACTTCATATTTAATCATGACTGAGTACTACATTTTGTACACTTTCTTCACATTAAATGTTACCATGACTTGAATAAAACAAATCACACTTTCTGGCCATTTTATTTAATCATAACTTTATTACTATTACAACATTTGCACACTTTCTTTACATTTAACTTGATCAGTACCTGAATACAACATTTGCTCACTTTCTTCACATTTTACTTAATCATAACTTGAATACAATATTTGCACACTTTCTTCACATTTTACTTAATCATAACTTGAATACAATATTTGCAAACTTTCTTCACATTTTATTTAATCATTACTTGAATACAATATTTGCACACTTTCTTCACATTTTACTTGATCATTACTTGAATACAATATTTGCAAACTTTCTTCACATTTTACTTAATTATTACTTGAATACAACATTTGCAAACTTTCTTCACATTTTACTTAATCATTACTTGAATACAATATTTGCAAACTTTCTTCACATTTTACTTAATCATTACTTGAATACAATATTTGCAAACTTTCTTCACATTTTACTTAATCATTACTTGAATACAATATTTGCACACTTTTTTCACATTTTACTTAATCATAACTTGAATACAATTTTTGCAAACTTTTTTCACATTTTACTTAATTATTACTTGAATACAACATTTGCAAACTTTCTTCACATTTTACATAATCATTACTTGAATACAACATTTGCACACTTTCTTTACATTTTACTTAATCATTACTTGAGTACAATATTTGCAAATTTCTTCACATTTTACTTAATCATTACTTGAATACAATATTTGCAAACTTTCTTCACATTTTACTTAATCATTACTTGAATACAATATTTGCACACTTTTTTCACATTTTACTTAATCATAACTTGAATACAATTTTTGCAAACTTTCTTCACATTTTACTTAATTATTACTTGAATACAACATTTGCACACTTTCTTTACATTTTACTTAATCATTACTTGAGTACAATATTTGCAAATTTCTTCACATTTTACTTAATCATTACTTGAATACAATATTTGCACACTTTCTTCACATTTTACTCAATCATTACTTGAATACAATATTTGCAAACTTTCTTCACATTTTACTTAATCATTACTTGAATACAATATTTGCACACTTTCCTCACATTTTATTTAATTATTACTTGAATACAACATTAATTTTGCAAACTTTCCTCAGATTTTATTTAATCATTACTTGAATACATCATTTGCACACTTTTTTCACATTTTACCTAATCATTACTTGAATACAACATTTGCACACTTTTTTCATTTTTCACTTAATCCTTGCTTCAATAAAACATTTGCACACTTTTTTCACATTTAACTTGATCATTACTTGATACAACATAGCACTTTCTTTTATTTAAGTGGGGAATCATTATATCAGTAGAGTGGTTAATCATTACATTAAGAAGAGTAGTTAATTAGGAAATAGATATCAATTCTGAGTGCATTGTTGTACAATGTAATTAACAGTCCAGCTTTAGTTGTGTACCCTAGTTAATCAAACGCCATTTACTTCCTGTCTGGGTAATTCTATTTACAGTGCAGGATTTTAAACTTGTGTGTGTTATTTAATTCAGCAGGTTTACATGTCACATATATGTGTGTGAATTTTAGTTTATTTATACTCACCACCTGTTGCCCATGTCACAGTTATGATATGAATTTGAGATTTTGGAAACAATTTGATGCCTGACTAAAGGACAGGTAAAACAACAAGAGGGCCATGATGGCCCTGAGGTCGCTCACCTGTATATAGGCCGCCCCCAACCCCCAGGGCTTTTATTTGCACAAACTTGGTAGACACCCATAAGAAAATGTTTCATGCTAAACATCTAAGCTCTAGCTCATTGGGCTATTTAAAAGAAGATTTTTTTAAAGTTTTTACTATACACATATAGTTAAAAACAATGACACGCCTGGGGCCAGCCAGTTATGACCCCAGGGTTTTTATTTGAACAAACTTTGTAGACACTTACTAGAATATGTTTCATGCTTAATATCTAAACTCTAGCTATTTGGGTTTTTTCAAAGAAGATTTTAAGTTTTTGCTATAAACATATAAGGAAAATCAATGACCCCGGGGCAGGGCCAATTTTGACCCAGGTCTTTTATTTGAACAAACTTTGTAGACACTCACTAAAAGATGTTTCATGCTTAATATCTTAACTCTAGCTATTTGGGTTTTTTCAAAAAAGATTTTTTAAGTTTTTGCTATACACATATAAGGAAAATCAATGACCCCCGGGGCGGGGCCAATTTTGACCCCAGGGCTTTTATTTCAACAAACTTGGTAGACACCTATTAGAACATGTTTGATGCTAAATATCTTAACCATAGCTCTTTGAGTTCTTTAAAAGAAGATTTTTAAGTTTTTACTATATGCATATATAGGGAAAATCAATGACCCCCCCCGGGGCGGGGCCAATTTTGACCCCAGGGCTTTTATTTGAACAAACTTGGTAGACACCCATTAGAACATGTTTCATGCTAAATATCTTAGCTCTAACTCTTTTGGTTCTTTAAAAGAAGATTTTTTAAGTTTTTTACTATATGCATATAGGGAAAATCAATGACCCCCTGGGGCGGGGCCAATTTTGACCCCAGGGCTTTTCTTTGAACAAACTTGATAGACACCTATTAGAACATGTTTGATGCTCAATATCTTAGCCATAGCTCTTTGAGTTCTTTAAAAGAAGATTTTTTAAGTTTTCACTATATGCATATAGGGAAAATCAATGACCCCCCGGGGCGGGGCCAATTTTGACCCCAGGGCTTTTATTTGAACAAACTTGGTAGACACTCACTAGAAGATGTTTCATGCCAAATATCTAAGCTCTAGCTCTTATGGGTTTTTAAAAGAAGATATTTAAAGTTTTTTCTTTCGGTTGCCATGGCAACCAGAGTTCTGCATAGAATTAAATTCTTTGAACAATTTTTAAAGGTGACCACCAAAGGAACATTCCTGTGAAGTTTGGATGAAATTGGCCTTGTGGTTTATGAGGAGATGTCATTTAAAGTAAAAGTTTACGGACGACGGACGACGGACGGACGGACGACGGACGCCGGACGAAAAGCGATCACAAAAGCTCACCCTGTCACTTTGTGACAGGTGAGCTAACAAAAGAGCAGATAAACGCTAACCAGGGCATGTTTTTCACACCTTTGGTGCTCATGAATGTCCTAATTACAATTGTTTATTGTACATGACTGTCAAATTGAACAAGCGTTCTAGCGCACTATAAATCTAGATCTACTTAATTTTAAAAAAAAAAAAGATTTTTTTTTGGGGGGGGGGGGGAGTTTTTGTTGTTGTTTTTTTATTTTCTTTCAGGAGTCAAGGTCTATGAGCCCTTCACTGAAATCAGCGTTATAATGGAGAGTGATATATCAAGGCTACAGTGTATTAACTGCACTTGGATTATTGTGATCGGAATTAAAGGCCGCCTTAATGAACATTTGTTATTGAGACATTCTGAAAAATAAAGTAAGGATTTTGACTCTAGGACAGGGACAAATTTAGGGCAGTGACGATCAATAATCAATTTCAACCATAAGTAACCGTCTGAAAAGTTAAACATAATTTAATCTAATCCATGTAAACAAAGCCCTTTTTTTAGCCAGGCTGCTTTCAGGCCACACTTCAGCGCGTATTTCACAAATAAATCCGACTGCGCGTATTTCACAAATAAATCTAACAGTCGAGTAGTGAAATATTACACACATGTCGGACAGTTTAGGCTAAATTATTTACTTCAATATTAAACAACAGGTTTACCATGACCAAATATCTCGAAATTGATAAGAATTACAAGCTCTAAATTGGAAATTCTAAATTTAGAATCACTTAGTTTGCTTCAGACGTTTTCCTAATAACTTCCCCGTAGTCAAGGGGTAACACGCCCATTTAGGAAGTGAGAGGTCTTGGGTTCAAATCCTAGTCAAGGCAATTATTTTTTTTAAGTGTTCTTTTAGCCATTTTAACATTCTTCCTTAAGGAATTAGCCATGAAATACAAGGCTAAAGTGGCTGTCATAACAAATGTACACAAATGATTTCATAATGCAAATTTGAAACTGGTCATGCAAAATTCCGTATGCATCAAACTCAAACTGTTATACCAAAAAGTCAAAAGGCAGTCGCTGCAACTCGGTGCCCTGCAAGATGAATTATTGTATATCAAAACAAGAGCCGGTTGAACCGGGTGATGCTCCCCGAATAGGTTTTGGACACAGGAAGGTATACCTCTTGTTGTGTCAGAGTTATGTCACAGACAAAGTTCAAAGTGTAAAAACAACCTAAATATTGTGCACGACACATTGTCTCAATATGGTGATCTTTTTGTAAAAAGTTGTAAAATTCGATTTCAAATAACAAAGTTATGCGCCTGACATTATTTTGCTGCAAGGTCATGCTGTGACCTTGACCTTCAAGGTAGTCACCCAAATGTTGCATGCGACACGTCGATTCAATATGGTGATCATCTCTGTGAAATAGTTGTTAAATCCGACTTCAAGTAACAAAGTTATGGGCTGGACACGATTTTGTTGCAAGGTCATACCGTGACCTTGACCTTCAAGGTAGCGACCAAACTGTTGCGCGTGACACAATGTCCCATTGTGGTGATCATTTCTGTGAAATAGTTGTAAAATCCGACTTCCAGTAACAAAGTTATGTGCCGGACACAATTTTGCTGCAAGGTCATGCTGTGACCTTGACCTTCAAGGTAGCGAGCCAAATGTTGTGCATGACATGCCATTTTAATATGGTGATCATTTCTGTGAAATAGTTTAAAAATCTGACTTCAAATAAGGAAGTTATGGGCTGGACACGATTTTGCTGCAAGGTCATGCTGTGACCTTGACCTTCAAGGTAGCAACTTAAATGTTGTGCATGACATGTCATCTTAACATGATGATCATTTCTGTGAAATACTTTTTAAATCTAACTTCAAATAGCGAAGTTATTGGCCGGACACGATTTTGCTGAAAGGTCATGCTATGACCTTGACCTTCAAGGTAGCGACCCAAATGTTGCGCGCGACACATCGTCTTAATATGGTGATCATTTCTGTGGAATATTTTTTAAATCCGACTTCAAATAACAAAGTTATGGACCGGACACCATTTTGCTGCAAGGTCATGCTGTGACCTTGACCTTCAAGTAAGCGACCCAAATGTTGCGCGCGACACGTCGTCTCAATATGGTGATCATTTCTGTGAAATATTTTTAAAATCCAACTTCAAATAACAAAGTTATGGACTGGACGCGATTTTGCTGCAAGGTCATGCTGTTACCTTGACCTTCAAGGTAGTGACCCAAATGTTGCGCGCGACACGTCATCTCAATATGGTGATCATTTCTGTGAAATATTTTTTAAAATTCGACTTCAAATAATGAAGTTATGGACCGGACACGATTTTGCTGCAAGGTCATGCTGTGACCTTGCCCTTCAAGGTAGTGACCCAAATGTTGTGCGCGACATGTCTTCTCAATATGGTGATCATTTCTGTGAAACAATTTTAAAATCCGACTTCAAATAACAAAGTTATGGGCCGGACACGAATTCGGGACGTACGTACGTAGTTTGTTCGTTCGTACGGACGGACGGACAGACAACCCGACAACTATATGCTCTCCCGAAATTTTTTGGGGAGCATAATAAACTTATACAGGAAAATACATACAGATATACAGAATGATTTAGATTGCAACGATCAGAAAATACCACAGAGCTTGCAGCCCTTTGATGTTGGTTAAGATATGTCAAATAATCGAGTTAAATTAGGGTATAAATTTTCAAACTATATAAATATAATATTTGTACTTATAATTGACCAGCAACGTGAATTTAAGCCGGCTATAATAATATGTTATTATATACACACATTGTGTAAAACTTATGTAATATACAAATCATGTATTAATGTATGACCACACAGAGCGCTAGAACACTGATGCAGGAATTTGTCACAAGTAAAATTTATGTAACATAAAACCTATGTAATATGCAAGTCATGTACTGAATGACCACAACGAGTGCATGATCAATAAAGCAGACATGTGCCACCAGTATTGAGAAAGGTGAGCATGTTAAGGCCTACTACTATACCCTGCTTTGTACAATTTGTTAAATAAAGCTAAAGGAGAGGAAAGTGATGTTTTCAATTAGACACATAATTTTCTGAATAACTGTTACTATGGCAACAGTTCTGCCAAAGCTTACTTCCAGAGGAAAAATGTATGCCACAGTATGAATATGTCACTACCAGCTTGACCAAGGAATTATCAATATCTGTATTGGTCAGATATTGTCACATACAGAAGTCCATGCTTACTCTTCATGTATAAGCAAAGAGGTGCTAAAGATCAATGTACCTTTTAAGCTCCTTAAAGTTCCCAAACTGACCATTTTTAGAACTGTCCATTATCAATTTTGGTGATATCAAGATATTTTTTAAAGTAATTCAGCCAACAGTAGATATACATTTTAATATTAAATAAATCAACCAACCATACATTTTAAGTAATAAATCAACCAACAATACATTTTTAGTAATAAATCAACCAACAGTACATTTTAAGTAATAAATCAACCAACAATACATTTTAAGTAATAAATCAACCAACAATACATTTAAAGTAATAAATCAACCAACAATACATTTTAAGTAATAAATCAACCAACAATACATTTTAAGTAATTCAGCCAACAGCACATTTTGAGTAATTCTGCCAAACAGTTCATTTTAAGGTATTCAGCCAACAGTACTTTTAAAATAATGGACCTTTCCGTTTTTTCGTAGCAGAACATTTAGCCACACCTTTTCCATTCATTGCTAGGTCAACTGCTCACAAACAGTATCACAAACATATACACCTGTTCTTTTGTGCAAACCAGGTCAACCATTGACTATGTATTATCTCTGTGTAGCAATTGGATAACATTTTAGTTAGCCCATTTAAATAAAACTGTAAACACCGGAAAGGTCCATTAGGCCAACAGTACATTTTAAGTAATTGACAGCAAACAGTATATTTTATGAAATTAAGCCAAAAGTACTTTTTGAGTAATTCAGCCAACAATACATTTAAGTAATTCAGCAAACAGTACTTTTTTAAATAATTCAGCCAACAGTACATTTTATGTCATTCAGCAAACATTACAGAGCATAATCAGACATCACAGATGTGCAGGCCAGCCTTGCTCTATACAAAAACTTTTTCTGAGTTTTGTCTCAAATCTCTGGATTGTCATTGGTCAGTGAACATTCTGTGGCAGTTTCTGACCAATCAAATACTGAGCTCAGCGAATTTCTTTCTAACCTTGGATCTTGGTAGCAAAGACTGTATCACCTGTAGCTAGGTAAAGGTACAATGCAAGAGATATGCTTATTCCACACTTTAAGCCAACACTATAAATATCTCAAAATAATTATTTATCAATCAAAGTAACTTCTGCATTTAATTTTTAATTAAATGAACAGATCATCAATTTACTAGCAGAAATTACATGTAGATATATTCCATTTTGTACCTTTATTATGTGACCATTTGGGATTTACACATATTTTGTTAAAACTGAACAAAGAACCATTACAGAACAGTTGTTGAAATGTTTCATAAAGAAGAAACAATCAACAGGATTCTACGCAAAAATTTACAAACTTTAGCCCCAGTAACTATTAATTTATGAGACTTTCATATCTTACAATGGCTGTATATTTTATGAATTGTACACATGTCATATTACAGTGCTTGACAGCAAAACTAGATTCATGCTGAAATTGGTTAAATATATTCAGCATGATTTATGGCTTTTGGTCAGTGACTAATGACTATCATCCAGATGGCAAAAGACATACATGAAATTTTAGTTTAAGCAAGTATCTAGCAATTAAGTACCAACAGCAGGCATAAGCTAAGCAATATATGCCTAGATGAAACAATTATATAACATTTCAACTGGGAAAGATGCCCGTTTATGAAACTTGTGTGAAACATACATGTCTGGACATTTGACCTTCAAGGATGACCTTAAGGTCAGTGGGCAGATCACTATGTTGACATTTGAGCAACGTTTGAAGAGAATCCTTCGAGAGGTATAGGATTTATATAGAGCAGACAAAAATTGTCTAAATTTTCAGTGCTATTTTTTTACTTTTGGAAGAATGGTGGGAGGAAACATGGAAAGGGGAAAAATTGAGTCACAGACCTAGAAACTAATAACACAGTTCATTTTATGTTAATTGTTATACAGTATCAATATGTTTTCAAACTCTAATGTCCCTCTCTGTTCCACTCATGATAAAATGATTCTAAAAAAATAAATCATTTTTTCCCTTTTGGAGGGAATTTTCTTATTCAGAAATAGGGGAAATATAAATACTTTTGGGAATGTGGCCTAATTGCTCTAAATTGGCCTAAAAAGCACTGCATTTGCATTCAGATTTGACCTTGACCCAGCAGTGGCATCATGGATTCTTCACATCACCTTGTTATGGTAAACATATGAAACAAATTTGAAAACTTAATAGAACAGACACAAAATTGTTTGACAGTTGACCTTCAACCTTCAAGCAGCATAGTGGAGACATGGGTTCTGCATATCACCTTATTGATGTGAACATTTTGCCAAGGTTGAAGAAAATCCATTAAGAGATAAAGTTTTTATGGTCTTGACCTTTGACCTTCAAAAGCGACCTTGATTAGACATGCAATTGGCATTGATTCTGTACACCATAATTATTTGACATTTAATTAAGGTTGAAGAAAATCCTTGAAGGAAAGTAGGATCTAAACAGTGTCTGGGTTGGCCGTCTTCTGTAACAGAATACAATATACTTAAAAATAGATTATCCTAATTTTCAGTGAAATAACAGAGTATTCTCCCTTTAAGGTAAATACTTTTATAATGTCCTGTATAAGCACTTTTTTCTTGGCACTTAATTTTTGTAAAGGCACATTAATTAAGCCTCAGAAATTATGAAATTTTCACTTCTATAGAAATGTCAAACATTAGTATCGTAACATTTAAATAATGGCTTTAGAGCATTTTAAAAGCAGCTTGTTACCTGAAGAAAGCAGCTCTAACTAGAAGGGTTTTTGTCACAAAAACATGTCTCCCAAAGCTATGTATGAGGAACATGCCGGGGATATGCACAACAAGGGATGGTAATGATCTGTCATGTGAAATTTCATTGAAATCCAAACAGTAGCTTGACCTGTGAAAGGCGGACAAGATTTTTCTATTTAGAGCTCTGACAGCCATTATGTGCAGCAAAGCAGAACATACCGTGTTATGCACAACTAAATGAACTCCTGTGAATTTTGGTGAAACTCCCGCCAACAGCTTGACCTGTGATAGCCAGACAGAATTTTTCTATTTTAAGCTCTGGCAGCCATTTTGTGCAGCGAAGCAGAACATGTGGGCAATATGCAAAACTAGGGATAGTACTCCCATGCAGTTTTCATTGAAATGCCTGTGACCAGCAGCTTGACTTGTGTAAGCTGGACAAATTTTTCTATTTAAAGTTCTGGGGCCATTAAGAGCCGGCGATATGCACAACTAGGGATGGTACTGTTCACTCCTGTGAAGTTTCATTGAAATCCAACCAGCAGTTCTATCTGTGAAAGCTGGAAGAGATTTTAATATTTATAGCTCTGGCTGATATTTTGTGCAACGAGGAGGAACCTGCTGGCAATATGCACAACTAGGGATGGAACTGATCACTCCTGTGAAGTTTGGTTGAAATCCAAACAGTAGTTTGACATGTGAAAGCCGGAAATGATTTTTCTATTTTAAAGTCTGGCGACCATTTTAAGCAGTGAAGCGGAACATGCTGGCAATATGTGCAACTACAGATGGTACTGAACACTCCTATTAAGTTTGGTTGAAATCCAACCAGTAGTTTTACCTGTGAAGGCTGGACAAGATTTTTCTAATTTTAGCTCTTGCGGCCATTTTGTGCAGTGAAGTTGAATGTGCCGGAATGTGCACAACTAGGGATGGTACTAACCACTCCTGTAAAGTTTGGTTGAAATCCCACCAGTAGTTTGACCTGTGAGGGTCGGACAAGATTTTTCTATTTTTAACCCTAGGGGCCATTTTGTGCAGCAAAGCGGAACATGCCGGCAATGTGCACAACTAAGGATGGTTCTGACCCATTCTGGTAAAGTTTGGTTGAAATCCCACCAGTAGTTAAAACTGTGAAGGCCGGCAAGATTTTTCTAATTTTAGCTGTGGTGGCTATTTTTGCAGCAAAGCGGAACATCCTGGTGACATGGTACTGATCACTCCTGTAAAGTTTGTTTTAAATCCCACCAGTAGTTTGACCTATGAAGGCCGGACAAGCTCAATGCGGACAGACAGACGGGGAAGGCAAAAACAATTTCTCCCAAAAATTTTGGGAGACATAATTATGAAATTATTTGTCACAAAGTAGCAAAATGTAAACAAAGTAGTATTTTGGCTCATACAAAATGCTTAATCATTATAACTTTACTAATTGCTAGAAAGTATCAGAAGAAACAGATTATTCTGGTAATTGACCTAAAAACAATTTTTAAAAAAATATAAACATACACCAAAAATGAAAACCTTTTGAGAAATAAAAATAAACACATTTCTGAGGCATAATGGGCCTTTAAAACAATGGGAATTTCAATGTTCCTTATTTTTGCAGTGGCTTCAACCTCACATTGACTTGTTGTTGTTGTTTTTATTTTGAAAGAAAATGATTTACGTTACATTTATTTGACAGTTTGTCGACTTTCAGTTTACTGATTACCAATATAGTAAATTTTAATCTATCTTCAATTGTTTATTAATTCTCTTAAGTTGTTATTATCTCCATTGTTACGTTCTTTTTTTAACTCTTACCTCTGAAGTGAAAAAATTTCAACAATGGAGTTTATCACATCCTTTGTTCCCCTGCAAATTATATTTTGTCATGTACAGATAAAAAAAAAATTACATTGTTGCACCAGCACTGACTGTAATGGTCATATGGTGACTTTCCAGCTTTATTCCTTGCCTGAATCCAGACATGAAGGGGCACCAGTAGAAGCATCGGTGTTCAATAAGCTAGCTGGAAAGCTTCCTCGCATGAAATAATCTAAAGTCCATTCTGGGATTCATACCCACAATGTGAGGGTCAAATTGGTTTAAAACTAGAACTGCCACTGTCATGGCATGAATACCCCCGCATACCACTTTGTCAGAATCAACAGTAGTAATTTAGAGCTCAAGAACAACCTCCCATCCAAATCTGAGGGAAGTAAGCTAGTGCATTGCTAAGTTATGTATTCTACATCTTTTTAGTGGCAAAATGACCTTTACCTTTGACCTACTGACCTCAAAACTGAAACTGGCACTGAATGACTTCAATACCCCCCCCCCCCCCCATTCACGCAGCTTTGCCTGGGGGTGTTTTATAATGAATATATGAGAACATTATTATATGCTTCAAATGTGAAAATGTAAAACTCAATACACTGTGGACAGGCACTCTCAAGCATTTGAGCAGACAAGCTTATTGTAATAAAAGCCGCTGTGACCTGCTTTGCCTGGGGGTGTTTTATAATGAATATATGAGAAAATAATAATATGCTTCATATGTGAAAATGTCAAAATAAGTAACACTTAAGACAGGCATTCTTAAGCATTTGAGCGGACAAACTTCTTGTCGTAAAAGCTCTGTAACCTTGACATTTGACACAGTCAGTTATAAATCAATAGGTGTCATCTACTAGTCATAACCAACCAAAATACCAAATATCAAGACTGTTGATTAAAGCATTCTTAAGCAATTGAGCGGACAAAATCAATAGGGGTCACCTAATGGTCATGATCAACTGCCAAGCCAAATATGAAGACTGTGG
Source organism: Ruditapes philippinarum (assembly GCF_026571515.1). Lineage (NCBI taxonomy): Eukaryota > Metazoa > Mollusca > Bivalvia > Venerida > Veneridae > Ruditapes > Ruditapes philippinarum. Next base: position 194,926 of record NW_026857336.1, read on the forward strand.
GTCATAGGATTCTTAAGACATTGGGCGGACAATTTTTTTTTTTGTTAAGGCCCCTGTGACCTTGACCTTTGACCCAGTGACCTAAAAATCAATATGGGAATATAAAGACTGTGGGTCAAAGGATCCTAAAGTTATTGGCCGGATCAGCTTTTTTTAGTCAAGACCACCTTGACCTTTGACCTAGTGACTTCAATAGGGGTCATCTACCAGTCATAACCAACCTAAATGCCAAATATGAAGACTTTTGACCACAGCATTGTTAGGCAATTGAGCAGACAAGCTTTTTGAAGTTAAGGCCACTGTGAACTTGACCTTTGACCCAAAGACCTCAAAACAAATAGGTCATCTACTTATCATGACTAACCTACATACCAAATATGAAGACTGCGGGTGAAAGGTATCTTAAGATATTGAGCAGACAAGCTTTATATAGTCAAGGCCCCTGTGACCTTTGATCCAATGACCTCAAAATCAATTGGTGTCATCTACTCATCATGACTAACCTCCATGCCTAAAATGAAGACTGTGGGTCAAAAGAATCTTAAGTTATTGGGCGGACAAGCTTTTTTCAGTCAAGGCCCCTGTGACTTTGACCTCAAAATCAATAGGGGTCATCTACTCATAATGACCTCTATGCCAAATGTGAAGACTGTGGGTCAAAGGAATCTGAATTTTTTGGGCGGAAAAGGAAAAGCTGACAGAAGGCTGGACAGATGTCCAACCGAAATGGAATCAGGGGCCATTTCTTTTGGTAAATTTCTATTGTTTAATAGAGGGTCAATGGCCCCTTACTCTATTGTCAGGGAATGAACTCTATTGTTCTCTTTTGTTCTGTTTACAGTTAGATGGCCCCCTTATCCATATTTGGTAGTGCGGCCAGATGCCCGGATGGCCAGACAGACAAGCTGATTCAAGTATACCCCTAAAAACTTTGTTGTGCGGGGGTTAAATAAGGGTCATCTGCTAATCATGACTAACCTACATGCCAAATATGAAGACTGTGAGTCAAAGGATTCTTAACTGATTGGGGGGACAAGCTTCTTCAGTCAAGGCCCGTGTCCTTGACCTTTGACTTGGTGATATAAAAATAAATAGGGTTCATCTACTAATCATGACTAACCCCCATGTCAAATATGAAGACTATGGATTAAAGGATTCTTAAGTTATTGTGTGGACAATATCTTTTCAGTCAAAGCCCCTGTGACCTTTGACCTGGTGACCTCAAAATCAATAGGGGTCATCTACTAATCATGGCTAACCTCCATGCCATATATGAAGACTGCGGGTCAAAGGAATCTTAAGTTATTGGGCGGACCAGCTTTTTGAAGTTGAGGCCCCTGTGACCCTGACCTTTGACCTCAAAATCAATAGGGTCATCTACTAATCATGACTAATCACCATGCTAAATATGAAGACTGTGGGTCAAAGGAATCTTTAGTTATTGGGTGGACAAGAATAACCGGCGGACGCCCCACAACCGGGCGGACAATCTGATTCCAGTATACCCCCCTTACAACTTTGTTGTGTGGGGTTATAATAACCTAAATCATTCTACTATTGATACCCCTATTTAGATCTAATGGCATCCTCTCATAACACATAAAATAGTCCCAGTGCACTGACTTAACACCAACAGTGCAGACCATGATCAGAGGAGCTGACTTTGGTCTGCACTGGTTGCATGGGTAGATTCAGCAGATGTCCCGTTATCCAGAACTCAACAAATGTGTGTTTTTTTCAAGGTAATCCCCTGGTAAAAAAAATCTTTTACCATTACAGCTTTATGCAGCACTACTGGTCACAATAGCTTAGTCAATCTGTTGCGCTTATTTTCAGAGCTGCAACTGTAAAAGTTTGTAAAAATTTGTACCCCTGGATAAGTAAGAGAAAACCCAAAATATTTTTAATTCTGGAGTAAGTCTATTAGAAATGAAAAGTTATAGGGTATAAAGCAATACCAAGCAGACACTGCGGTATACCGTACCCCGGATATTGCTCGATATTATGAGGACTTTCATCCCATTTCGCGACTTTGAACGAGGAAAGAAGGTATGTTTAGTGACGATATCTAGTCATTTTGAATTGGTTAGATGTAAATTTTGTAGAAATATAAATATTTCGATAATTTCTCTAGTTCATGAAACCCCAAAAATGTTGAGAAATAGCTTTGAAATGTAATTAGGAGGTAAAATTCGTCTCTTAGCTCACGTGATAAATGAGCTCGGATCAGTCAAATTTGATGTTTTTGTGCATACACATCCTTAAAAGAAAAACTTGAATCGAGTGAAATGTGATAATGATGATAATGTTTATGTTGTAAATGTTCAATCAACAATAGAACCTCAGATGACAGTGCATTTTGAGAAAAAATACACATGTCAGTGTACCGAGTATTGCTTTGGAGTTGCCCGCCGGTGTCACGAGTATTGCTTTTTAGTGTAACGAGTATTGATTATCAATAAAGAGTAAATGCAAGTAGTAAACACAAAGTATTTACCACATTTAATTTTAAATATTTCTTACTGTGTATACTTATTTACACTATATGTGCAGAATATGCAGAATTCGGAGGTACTTTACTGGAAACATCTGCGAATAATCCAGATTTTCATTTCTGCTCGTGAAAAATCTCAGTTTTCTGTGTTTAAAATGTTCTCGTTGCTATCGAAGGATCAACCTTTCCAGAAATTGTTAATAATTATTGCATATCTTACTTTAAATAGTAAAAAAATGCATCCAAAGTGCATTAATACTGCCTCAAGATTGTCAATATTAGACGGTATTGAGCAAGTGTGCCAATATCTAATATCAACCGACTTCCTACTATGCCAAAAATCCATATAAAGGTAACTTTCGGGCATTTTGCACCTGCACTCTAGCAACGGCAGACCGTCTGCACGTGAAATTTTGTTACGCCTTAGCAATGAGTTACCGTATGACTGCCGAGCGGGTACAGCTCAAAATCAAAGGGCTGCATGCTCTGTGGTATTTTCTGATCTTTCCTGTATAAGTTTATTTTTATATACTATTATTATAACAGTTTGTGATTGATACATATGGAATTTTGCTTGCCTAGAGTTGCATCAAAATCATTTTTCATTTTTTATTACAGCCACACTTTATCCTTGCATATCGTGGCTACTTCCTTAAAAAAGACACTTCAAAAAAAAAATGTTGCCTCGACAAGGATTTTAACCTTAGGCCTCTCACACCCTAAACGAGCGGGCTACCTCTGCACCACAGTGAAGTAATACGTATGTAGCGTGAATAAAAACAAATATATTGTAATTCTAAAATTGAGAATTTTCATTTCGTATTTGAAATCCTTATTAATTTCGAGGTATTTTGTTCACGATAAACCTGTTGTTAAACACTGATGAAAATCTTCTCGCCAAAACAGTCCGACACGTATATATTCCATTACTCGACAGTCAGATTTATTTGTGTACTACGCTCTGGAGTATTCGGTAATCGACATAGCTAAAAATAGCATATCATTGATTAAGCTTTACGGAAATAGTCGAACATTTTTCATTGGGTAAAAAAGATATTCATCCGCGAAATTTGTGATTGTAACCTCATATTTCTATTGACTAATGTAAACTTTAAATGCATTGTAATTCGTTTAATGCCTACATTAAAAATTATTCTTTCTTTTAAATTGCTGGTTTTTAAGCAGTTTTGAGTGAGAACTACTTTGCGTTGTTAGGTCTGTGAGGAAATTTTGTGTTAGACCGTGGATGTTAGCTATGTATTTACTGATCTTGCGATCAGAAAATACAAAAACGAATAATGGATTGATAAGATTATGATAAAGGGCAGCAGATGCAATAAAAAGGTTATGTTCCTTATAACCTTATAACCTTTTACCATATAAAGGCGTGTTTTGAAGGCTTTACACCCCCACCCCTTTTGAGGCCTCAAATAGTGTAAAACATGCGCTATTTAGGCCCCAAACACTGTTTTTTTCGTTTGAGAAATGTTGTTCAAAAGAGTGATCACTTTTTCGGCGCCACCCCCATTAAAAAGGTACATCAAGGGGGTTACACAGGTGGGATGTGCCCCCTTCTGTTTGGGGATTTGAAGTGGATCAGCAGCCCCTCTAATCGTCGAGAAGACTTGGGACTTGTGGGGGGCTAAATGGCCTCAGGTCGATTTAAAGGTACCGTGTAATCAACGCCGAAAACCTTAGACTTTATCTCAATCAATTGAGAAGTGGGTGCACCTTGAAATCAGTTTTGATGGGAAAAAACAACGCAAAATAGAGATTTTTGGCAATTTTGAGACGCGTCCCCCCCCCGTTGCCATGGTAACTGAAAATTTAAAATTGAGCATGCTATTCCACAGTGTTCTAGCTAACATTTGTGCCCGGTTTGATCAGTATTGAAGCATTTTTTATAGTTTCATAGCAGTTTGAACTTGTAACAAGAGGCTTGATTATAATTCAATGAAAACAGCCATTTTTCGCATTATGCTCATGAAGTAAAAGGTTAAGACGATACCGGCATGCTTGGACGGCATAAGCCCTCGGGCCAATATTTTATGAAGTGCGTCGATATGTTTCCTAAGGCAAACTTGCCCTGTAAAAACCTATTATTAATGTCATCTAAATAACTGTTTTTTATTCTTGTCCTTTTCAGAGATGTGTCTTCTTGATCAAAGTTTCTTGAGACATGTTTTTAAAGTTTTTTATCGTCAATTTTGATGGTTCTACCCTGCTTCCGACCCTGCACACACTTTATTTCATCCATAGTGTGATTTTCAATCAAATGGGAAATTAAATCTCTGTATTTGCCAGTAGGAAAAGAACAGTAATAACACTGAAATGCATTGTTGAATCTGAAATATTTGAATAAATATCATATAAAGTCATTATCAGAAAAATGAAATTGAATCGATAAACAGACGTGAAAATTAGACAAAAATATCGATTTTCCATACTAATGTGCTCATATTGTTTTGCAATACTCTGTACACTAAAGTTGGGCTATTTTGCAATACTCTGTACACTTAAAATCAATACTCGGTACACTTTCTTGTATCTTTTTTGGCCTGTATCTTTTTGTACTTTCACACTTTTTGCCTGAAATTTGGACACGGCATACTTGGATTGAGAATAAAAAATTTGCTCGATTCAGTTTTTTTTTATATTGGTAATATAATAATTTCTAACGATTCTACAGTATCGCGGTCAGTATTTTCTAGTGAGCAGCGGATCGTTTAGGGGTAGTTTAATCAATTTACAAATACCTGTAATACTTTTACGTCTTTAAGAGCTACAGAAATACCTCTAGATATATAAAACCCGTTGAGATAAATGAAATAGCCATTAGTTTGGAAAATATCGTCGCTGAACTTACCTTCGTTCCCCGTTCAATGTCGCGAAATGGGATGAAAGTCCTCATAATATCGAGCAATATCCGGGGTACGGTATACCGCAGTGTGTCTGTTCATTTCAAAATATTTTACTTTTAAATCCATTTTCAATTTTTTTTAATGAAAATTAGCATGCATCTGGTGGCATGTTGCTTTACATATCAAGATAAAGACGTTTTAAAACATTGCTTTTGAAATATTTTTAGATACCCTTTTACCAATCATATTATTACACTTATTGCTTATATGATATCATCTTTGAGAAACAGCCATGTACAAGATTTAAGAAAATTTACTTACCTTTAAAGTAAGTCTTAAAAGCCATTTCTGTAATCTTTTATATTTATACTAACATATAAATTCCATTTGCTTTGAGAATAAGTTACAATATTTTTTTATGGTTATCAAAACTGGTCGATCCAAGCAGGTACATGTAGTGTGAATGTCTGCAAGAAAAGCAAGAAAAAAATTATTTTCTCTGTAACTGCTTTTTATTTTTGTTGATTTTAAAATAATCCACACAATAAATAAAAATATGGTACTTATTAAATGTCCAACTGCAGCAAAGAAATGAAGAGAAAAAAACAACAACCACGAAGGAATGATTCTATAGATACAATCTATACAATTGTACCGATCCAATGCTGCGACACATAAAAGACACTGATCTAAGTATATACTCTAACATACGTTATATATATTTACTAGTGACTGTCTTACTGATCAAAATCAATATGTAATTTTCTGACCTGCAGTTTTTAGAGGTGTCATACCTAAAACAGTCTTTTATTGATGTTAAAATGGTCATCTGCGACCTAAGTTACGATTTTGTAACATTTTGCAATGGTCAGCTACATAAAGTATTAATCAATGAATCTAAAGTTGACCTACATATGCCCCTTCTTGAATAATATTGATAGAGACATTTATAAGCTTTATTATCAACTTTATAATTCTGATATAAACGTAACAAAAAATCTGGGTTAAATACGAACATGTACACTGAACACTTTTATCAAAAGAACATAAAAAGAATAGGAAAATTAATCACACTGTAATCAAATAGCAGCATTATCAAAAGGGAGGATTTCAAAACCACCATTTTTCATGTACCTGAGTTAACAGGAGGATTTGGAAACCACGGCCTTTATGTACTGAGTTGAGAGGGAGTTTTGAAAACAACAGCCTTTATGTACTGAGTTGAGAGGGAGTTTTCAAAACAGCAGCCTTCATGTACTGAGTTGAGAGCGAGTTTTGAAAACAACAGCCACCATGTACTGAGTTGAGAGGGAGTTTGAAAACAAAAACATCCTTCATGTACTGTGTTATGAGGGAGTTTTGAAAACAACAGCCTTTATGTACAGAGTTCAGAGGGAGTTTT